>NW_020449686.1:216086-315459 GCF_003343035.1 Apteryx rowi | reverse complement strand
AAAAAAAAAAAAAAAAAAAGTAGAGAATGAAAATTAGCACATATTTTACTTTAAGATCTTACAGACCCAGGTCTTAAAATAAGTCTGTTGACCTTTGGGATTTGTTTTTGTTTCCTGGAAAAAAGAAGTCTGTTGGCTTTCCTTATACTGCCAGAAAAAAAAAAAAAGAAGTAAAATTCTACTTCATAAATTTCTCATGAAGCCTTGTTTAATGCAGTCATTATTTCTGATGGTCATTGTCTGTGCTTTGACTCTTCTGCATAGGCCTAGGGGAAAAAAAAGATTTATCTTAGGTTTTTAAGTCTTGTTATATATGATTTAGAGGTTTTATGAACTTGTCCTCTGACCTTAACAATAGTAGGGAGCTATCAAGCCTAAAGGGCACTATGGAAAAGTAGTTGTAAAAATGATAACGCTTGCCTTGTCCAAATAATGCTGTTGTAACATAAATAAGCCATCATTTCTACTAAAATATTTTTTTGTCTTGAAACCCTGAGGGAAGAGGCTCTAAGATAGATATCTTAATCATGTGAATGTCTTGTGTTCAAATTTTTGTGATCTGAAGTTTTAAAATGCTGTTAAATCATTTATTTTCTGTGATAAGATTTTCTTTAAGAATAACTTTTTTTTTTCCAATTTTACTAACTATTGTTATTTTTTTTTTACTAAAGTGTGGGTCTAACAAAGAGAAAGTTAATTATAAAATATAAATTAGATTTTTGTGTATGGCCTCGGTAAAGGCTGTCATTCAACACTGCCCTAGTTCCTTCCATTATAACCTTCCAATATAAGGAGTCATGTGTGCTTATAAATCCCACTGAGTTATTACTGTTTTTCCCTTGCCAGGTAGGAACCTAAGTTTTTGCGCACGCAGCCGTACTTGCATGTGGCCGATGCTGACTTTGCCACTCGCGTGAATTGACTTGTGCGTCGGAGACTGGCAGGGATCCTGGTCTTTCCCGCTGACAGGAGCGGGCAAGCCTGGAAGAAATGACATGTTGCTGTTTAGATGGCATGTGTATGTACTAGCTGGGTAATCCTGGCCAGGCTTTTGTAGCATAATCGACTGAAGCTTCAGGTCGGGAAAGCATTTTAGCAAGTCTGACCTTTAAACCGTGCAAATAATCTCACTGAATTATATGTGATTGCTCATATGCTTCAACTTACAGTTAAGCATGTTACCGACTTGAAATCTGCACGACTGTTTGAGCTACACTGGTTCTTTCTCACTGTATTTATTTCCGAAATGATTTTACTCCTCTGTGGCGGTTTGGTTTGGTGACACTGGTGCGTTACTGCCAGGTTCACCTGGCTAAACAGAAGAGGGGCTGAGCGGAGCGGTCACTGCCGAGTGCAGCCTCGCCTCTGCTTGGAGGAAGGAGCTGTTGTGCAGCTGGGTATCAAACGCCTTGGCTTGCTCTGTCTCTTTTCTTGACATCGTTCCTTGGCAGTGACTTTTCTAAAGCTATTAGTTTATGATCCTGCTTTTTGGAATGCAGGTGGGAAATAAGAGGTCTGAGCATGTACAAAGCAACACTTACTGGCATTCCTGCTCCCTCCCAAGATCGTGATGTGGCTTTGTGGTTTTTAATATTTCATTTCTGCTGGCTTGAGATGCTGCTGGATGGCAGCGCCCGCTGCAAGCACTGGTCTTCCGAGGCTGAATGGGAACCTGCAAGAATTAGTGATGCTGAGCAAGTGTTTTCTGGACTGAGTTACCAGTTGAAAGCCTTGCAGCCCTTTCATCAGAGATTTCTCCAGCAAATATATAAATATATTTGTGTGTGTGCGCAGGCACGTGTGCATGTGGCTTTTAAAGACTGTCAAGCTGACTGTAAGCTTGGAGGGAATTTCAGAAAGAGAAAGGAGTTAGTTTCTTATCACCCCCTAACTTCTAATGTAAACTGAGCACTTCATGGTCTTTAGGTCAATAAAGATTTCCATCTACCTGCACAGCCTAACTAAGAGTTGGGATGTTGTAATGAAACAAAACAATTTCCACATAATGAAATACATTTGAAGATAAAATATAGCAAGAAAAGGAAAAAAAGTAGTTTTGAAAAGAGGAAGAAAATGGAAAAAGGAGGCAGTAAAAGTATGGTACATAGGATCTTTTTGCAAGTCTTTTTGAGAGAGAAATAAGCACTTTTTTGGTGAGGGAGCAATATTTTATATAAAAAGGCTCACAAAGTAATGATATATGTGCTCATCCATTTACTTTGAGCTTAGCAGCGCGGGCTGTAAAAGTGGAGGTACTCTGTGCGTATGTGCTAACATGAAGATTTACCTGCCAATATGAGGATTAAGGAATGTGTTTTGGACATAGGTCAGGACTACAACTTTAAATTTTTACTAATCTTTTTATTCAGTCTACCATTTCAAAGATATCCAATGTAATGAATGCAAGGTGGAACTCAATGCATTTCATGAAATAATATTGTGCTACCATGGCATAATTTGAAATAATATTAGCTTTCCACTGAGAAATATACAATTAAGGATCGAAGAAATCTTTTAGTGTAATCTTGCAGAGATTAAATCTGTGGGGAAAATATTTTTAACAAACCTTATGAATGTAGATATTATAGTGAAATCTCATACCCAGCAGTTGTTAGTGATAGTTCCTACTTCCAAAAATTTTGGTACTCTAAGAAAATTCAAATTATGAAGTTGTCAAATAAAAGGACTGTAAGAATTCTTGGAGTTGGCTGTCATGATATATTTGTAAGGGAGTAAAAATAATTATCAAAATGCCCAAGTAACTTTGTGGTAAACCAAAATATGTTAACAAGGTTGTGTGCTTGTTTAAACTTCCTTCTAATGAAGTGTTAGCAACTTTTCAGTTACATGTAATGACTATTTATTTGAATCTGTTAATTAGTTGAAATGGATAAAACTAAAGCTATACAGATGTCCCCTTTTTCAGTAATTGGAATTAAGTGTGCAAGTCTTTAGTGGCTCGAGTTTTAAAGAAAAATTATTTTCTTTTGACCTTTGTTTCTGTATTCTTAATTAATTCGTCAACTAGGCCACCCACGTGCAGTCTGCAATAATGACCTTTCTCAAAAGTCGCCAGTTTTGTGACTGAATGTAAATCTGTTAAACATCTAACATTTAGTTGACAGGGAAATATGTGGTCATTTAAAACTACAAAATTTGATTCTTAATGCTTTTGATAGAGCAACGTGACTGATAATATATCATTGTGTTGCTTTCACAGATCATCTAAAGCACATGAGAAATATTTGAGGAAATATTTTAAAAATAACTTATAAAAATAAGATAACATGTTGATCTTCTTATGTTTTAAAATGTGATTGGTGCTTTTTTCTGTTCCCCATTAACTTTTTATTGCATTAAAGAGGAATTTTCAGAAAAAAAAAATGCAGACTGCTGCAGTTTCAAAAGTTCTTTTTCATTTGGTAAGGAGTCGATAACAATTGAACCAAATAAAGATGCTTATCAGGAGTAAGAATTGTTGTGAAACTTCATCCTAAAGCAAAAAGAAGTGAAAAGAATAAAGGGTATTCAATAATAAAAGTTTAACTACATACATAATTTCCCTGGTCATTAACACCACTGCTTTTATTTATAAGAACAGCTTTCACAAAAGCTAATTTGACATTCTAATGCTCATGTATTTGGCATCAATTTTCTTCACTTTTTATATCTACGTGTATTACAGAAGAATGCTTTTTATATATAAATTAAAAAAGAGCAACAGGATTCCCTCAGAGCATAATACTGTCTGCCTTACTTTTATTAAAGGAGATCTGTTTTTTGTCAAGAAGACATTTTTGTCTCCGATAAATGGTTCAGGCTGAGCGCAAGGCTGTTTTGAGTTTATGCTGGATCCTATAAAAAGGAGTGCAGTAGTTAATGTCACAGATTTATCACTTTTAGCCCTTTTCCACTGATGTTTGACCTTAGCTATAAGTTGGGGGGAGGCTAATTGGGGGTTTGGAGGGGTGTTGGTTTGGGGGGTTTTTTGTTTGTTTTTTGAACATACAGCTTAGGAACTGAAGTGGACACTGCACTATAGCGATTTAAATCAGTGGAGACCTTAATCAAGGGATCTTTGCAAGTATATATTGTATGATATTCATATTTATAAATATTGTCAAACTTATTTTTTTTTATGATGATGGGATCATTCATCCTTAATTTTATTAAGAGTAAGACATATTTGATTAAATTTGTGTCCATTTTTATTTGTGTTACTTTCATGTTTTAGTTAAAAACATGTCTCCACTGGGATAAGTGGTGTAATTTGCCTTTTAAGATTAAAATAATTGAAGTCATAATTACCAGTGGCTTCTGTTCAGCAGTATGGAAAATACTGAAGAAAAATATGGCATAGGAGAAGAGAAGCTTCAGCTCTTGCCCTCAAAGCAAACACTATTTTCTGATGGTGAACGTAATGATCCCCTAGGTGTTTTGTCTGTTTCTCTTTTGGACTAAGATAAAAACTGCTTTGTTCATCTTCTATCAACCGCGGGGCTCTGTTCAGCTTTAATGCAGTTGGCTTGATAGAGCATTGGCTCGATGTGGCCGGTGAAGCGCTGGGTAGGCTGGGCTGCTTTTGGCAATAGTATTGCAGCGCTCTTGATAGGAACCTATCTGGGAATCAAAAATAGGCTGAATGGTGATTTTCAAGGTTGTCTTGGTAGAACAATTTTAGTGATTGGGGTGTGTGTGTTTGTGGGGGGGGGGGGGTTAATGCGGTTTCTGTTTGTAATGATAGGGAACTCTATAAGGAAGATGCTTAAGCAGCCTGGGCTACTATGCAGTTCTAAGAGGAATACTGAGATTTAATCACCTTTTACAATGAGGACTTTGTAAGGTCTTCTAGTTTTTAATAGTAGCGTGGTTAGAGGCTACCACTTTGGCGAATGGCATCTCTTTGGGACGAAAAATACTGCGGCCCCAGGATTCCTGTGGGCTTTGTCCGCTCTGTGCATGGGGAACTGAACGAGCTGCTACTTTCGAGCTTTTTGACAGCACTTGCATGCATCATTAGGCAATTTGTACCACTGCTTTCATTTCCAAGAAAAATTTCCAACTCCACTCTTTTCAGTGGTTTAAAAAAAAACAACAAAAAACAAAAAACCATAAAGTGGTCGAAAGGAACCAGTTGTACAATGTCACTATTGATCTAATGTGCCATTTGCTACCCTATGGACATCATTCTCTCCAACACCTTTGCAGATAATGTCTTCCACTTCAGCGTCTGTAGGAGGTGTTTTCTGATAACTGCGAAGTCTATGTGGTGGAGGAGGCCTTCAATCCTACTGCATTACTGTGCAGCTCCAGTCTTCAGCCTGGTCTGCATGAAATTTATGCTCCTGGGTCTATCTAACACTATACAAACCCTGTTGTATCAATGCAGTTACAACTGCCTGAAGGTCTCTCTTAAAGAAAATAATGTATTCCAGTATAAAGCATTGTGTATTATATCAACATAAATTTGTTTTCCTTAGGTGTTGTATGTAACGGTGAAAATTGTACTCCTACCAGAGAAAGCTACGCAAGCTCTGAGTTGGTGTGTGAACAAGGCTTTCGTGTTATGGGGGATTTGGAAGGGACGCCTCCAAGGCGGCCGCTCTTTGGTTGACAGTATGGAGAGGTCAACTGCTGTAATTCCATTGATTCTTCCATGCGTTGTAGTGTTGAAATTGCAAACTGACCTCTGCAAAAGACCTTTTAGGCACGTGTGCAGGGAAGGACATTACAAATCTTGCAGTGCAGTCTGGAGGTTTAAATGCAAGTCAGTGATTTACAAAAAAGTACTTCCTTTCTTCTCTGTTCTAAAAACATTTTTTTATGTTGTTTTTAAGAAGATGAATATTTATTTAACTGTATGCTACCTTTCACAAGCAAGTGTGTTTCCTCCTGTGTGTTTCGTGAGCAAATATTTCCTCTTTGTGGCCACAATGTGAAGGGAGCGAGAGAGATTGTATGTCAAGAAAGGAGGAGTGTGGTACCCATCAGAAACTGTTTTGTTTGTCCAGATTCGCCACCATCCGAGGATTCCTCTGGTTTTGAGCAAGAAAGGTGTTTCTGTGTGTTTTTACTTTTTTCTTGGCTAATACAGGAGACAAACGTTTCAGTCTGAGTCTGAAAGCTTTGCACGAGGCAGGCTCAGGGGCAGAGCAGGATTTCCAGGATCTGCAAGGTCATGGTTGCTTTTCTTTTTTTCTTGAAGGGACGTTATGCCAAGAGGTTCATTCTTCTTTCTTTTATTTGTATCACAAACAATGGAATAGTATAAAAGCTGAGAAAGGACAAATTTGTTATATCTAAAAAATTAGCTTTTATAGTAAAAAGCAGAGGTTTTGAAAAACTTTTTTTATATTACAAACAAAGGGTGTATATCCAGGAAGATAATTTGAAGCAATGATTGAAAAACCATCTTCAAGCACGGACGCTGTTAGCATAGCATGCAAATAATAGATTTTGGCTTTACTGTATGCTCAAATTCCTATATCTGAGGTGTTTCACAATTTTCAATGTCTTGAAATCTTTGTGTACAAGAAAAATGTTTAAAGGTCCTCTTACCAGTCAGAGTGTCCCTACTGAACAGGGGGTTTGGGTTGCAGGGATGACAACAGTGGTGCATTTATCATTAGTTTAGAAAAACAACAACCAAAAAAACATGTAGTGAATTAATCTAGTTTGCAAACCATATAACTTGCTTTAACAATGGTTTAGATGCTGTTAATACCTACACGTTTCTAGATTAAATATTTTTGTTTAACAGACTGGATTTAAAAAATCTCCTATTTCTTTTGTGAAGCTGGTTTATGATGTTATTTTATCATTATCATGTATCTTTAATTAGAGCAAAATGTTTAGGATAAGGCTAAGTTACTTAAAAGTGGAAGCTGTGAAAAGATGATGCATAGGAGTTATTTAGTACAGCTTATATAGGCTGAGAAAAGAACAGTGTTTCTTTGAAAAGCTCTTAGGAAGAGCTCCAGACCCTTTGGTTAGCAGTTCTGGAATCGGCACGGAATGCTGACAACGGAAAGCAAAACCATAATTGTGCTTATGTGACAGTGCCAAGTAATTTGAACATTTAAAGTGACGCAGGCACAGGCCTCTTCATCCATATTACGTGACTTCTTTAAGCATTTAAAGATGATTTCTCTTTTTGAAGCGTAAAAATATCTTCTGATTATTCTGATATCTGTTAGGAATAGGAAGTATTAAAAACCTTTCGGATTATTTTGGAAAACAGCAGACAAATTATTATTGAACTTGAAATGGGAAATTTTGCACTGTCTTAGCAAGAAACTGGTTTTTGCTCACCGCAGATGCCATTTTCCTAATTTATTTTCCATCAGATCTTTCTCACTGTTTTACTTAATTCAGTCTTTTACATGATGTAACCAAGGGGTAAAATACTTTTTCATCTCTTCTTGCATCTGTCCACACATCTTTTGGTTCTCTTCTATAATCTTAAGAACATCTTTTCCTTTTCATATAATTGGACATTGATAATACTTGCAGCAGTTTCATGAATTTATGCTGTTCTAGCTGGAACTGTGATAACTGAGTAGCAGATAATTAGAATAGTAGGCTTTTCATTGTAGCAATTGCGTAACTTACCAAAATTATTGAAGTCCAAAGCCTCCCTGAGTGATTTATCTGTCATATGCAGTGTTTTGGTATATGAAAATATCTGTATTGTTTTTTGTGAACCTGCAGCTGGATATCTTGTTTCTGTGTACTTTATTCCTTCTACCTGTTGTTTTCTGTTTTCCAAAGTGAAGCAGTAGAGCTTAGCAGACAAATCAGCCGTTACCTACCTCTGAGCATCCCTCTTGTCCTTCTCAGGTCCAGCCCTGCCCTTTTGGAGATTCTTTTTTGTATCCTCAGTCGGCTTTAGTTCTGACTGACCCAGATAGTTTTTATCAACTTCAAACATCCTTTAAAAAAAAACAACAAACCTTTGTCCTTGCCTCCAGAAGATGTTGCACAAGCACAGATCTCGGCCCGTATACTTGACTTTTCTGGTCATTTCCCTATGTTGTGAAAACTCTCCGCGTCCTACCCTTTACTTGATTTTTAATTCACAAGGGGATATCTTATGACAGCATAGTTTCTTTAAGGGGTTTTGGTCAAGGACCTTTGTAATATTGTTATTTAACTGAGGACACTTCAAGATGGAAAAAATTCTTGTTAGCTTCATTTTTTGTAACGCAGCAGCTGCCTTCGAACACTCTCCCAATCCCCAGCACTTCTGTCATTTGGAAACCCAGTGGATACAAGCTGTAATATTCCTACATATGTGGAAACAAAACCAATGCTTTCCTTGACTGTTTTGTTTCCTCCATTTTTCCACTTGTTCGCCACGTATACTTTATATCCTCCAAAAGAAAATACTGATTTATGCAATGGTTAAATATTCCTGTCTGAAGAACTTTGAAAAATTTGAAAAACTCTATGCTACCTCTTGCTTTTCTTTGTATTACTTGGTGTATGTTGTCACTTAGAGAAAATCATTTGTCGTTTGCAGTTAAGGAACTGTGTGCACTCTTCGGTCTAATTACACCAATCCTCCTTACATTAGTTCAACTGCAAAACAAAAATCTCCTGATTAGCTGTAGGCAAGTGAGGCGCAGTCCCGCCGCCTCCCCAGGACTGCTGCCGAGGCCGGCAGAACGCGGGCTCCTGGCTGCGAAAGAGGCTGATGAATCATGGGGCCCTCTTGGTTGTGGACGCACAGCGAGGGCACGAGCCTTGCCTCAGCCAGCAACAACGAAGACCTTAAATATAGCTTCCCGTCGCACTTGCATGCAGAATCCCTTTGGAATAAGCTTCTATGCAGCTGCTCATGCTTGACATAGCAATACAGTAATAGTTTTCCAGTTTTGCTTTGTTTGAATAGCGTAAGTAAACAGGGAATCCTGGTATAAAATGCATAATCCTTTCAAGGTAATTGGTAGGATATTTGCACTTTTCTCACTTTTTATTTGAAAAATTTGCAGAAGGTTGTTTATGTGCATATGGATTTTTTTTTTTCTGGTTCACATGCAGTTATATTTCTAATTCATGCCATTGTGTATGTCCTATAAAACAAGTCCTGTCTCGGTAACTTGGTATTTTCACTTATGTTAATTTTCATTTCTTAACCTTCTTTTGTCTCCATTAATATTACGCAGGTACTTGTTAGCGAGGATTCTGATAGTGACGGTATTGTGGCCCACTTCCCGGCACATGAAAAGCCTATTTGCTGCATGGCTTTTAACCCTAGCGGTAAGTTATTTTCCTGTTTCAGTGTGATTGTCTTCATCTGGTTAACAACTATAAAATACCATAGGTGTGTGTTTTGTTCCTTTGGAGGAACTGCAAATACTATTGTAATTCATGCAAATATCTACTTATTATTTTTATACCTTTTGACCAGTTTTGTTGAGTGTTCAATGTCATACACAGTTAATTTATCTTTTCTTGAAATTTCAAACTTAAGCAGCTTTATGCTATGGTATATGTAAGAAGAATCCGTCTACCAGTACAGATGTAGCAGAAATGCGAAGGGAGTTTATTTTGTTGGCTATCCTGATAGCCAGATATTCTGATACACAGGTATCCAGAGGATCAGTACTTTATTAAAATTTTCCTCTTCCACAAATATGAAAATAAAAATGGATCATTTCAGCGGCATTGTTTTCTAAAGTAACATGGTGCCAATGAGTGTTTTGTTGATGGGTAATTTGGAATTCGGCCCTCTTTCTTCTGAGTGAAATCAAACACTAGCTGAAAATACTTTTAAGAAACTCATCAAAAGCACCTATTGCTCTCCTTTCTCTTTATAGATGAAGAAGGATTGCAGGCAGGTGAGATTCATCCTGTTCATAATCTTATTCATTTAACAATTAACATATTTGTTTATCCTGAGGACAGCAAAAAAACCCTCTTTTGGTTGACTGCAGTAGTGGTCAATGAGATGACCAAGGAATCACCAGCTTCCGCTTGCCTAAATTAGTGAGTTCTAAAATGTAGCAAATGCCATGCAGAGCTTGGGGATGAAGTCACATTTCAAAGAGTGAAACAGTGTGTGTCATTTATGTTTTCACATTTAGTGACCAGTTGCTCTTATTCTGACATCCCATCTGTTATGTCAGAACTCTTTAATAGTGGCATGCAGTTCAAAGCATCTTCACTGTTACTTTTTGACATAAAAAAAGCTGTACTCTCATCTGGCTTAATTTTCTTCTGATAGTTCAGAGAATTTTTGTGTAACTCTGCAATTAAGTGAGAATCAACTATGCCAATTCAAGAACAAAAATATTTTTGCTTTGTGCTCTGGTAGAAAGATAATACCTAGAGTTGAGCAATGCTAATGAACTGAAATAAATACAGCTGCTTAAATTTGAATGCCTTATAAATATTAATTAAATGCCTTCTTAAAACAATCTTTTTTGATTGTATAATTGTAAGGAAAACAATGTTTATGCAAACGCAAATTAACTTGCTATTAATTTTTTTTATTTGTAATATATATTTGAATGTTACTGGATTACTTGTCTCACAACCCAGTTCTTCCTGTTTGCGCAGGTACTAAAATTATATTCCTTTTTCTATAATGTAACAACATATTGCCTTACCTCTAATGTTGCAATAAGATACTTAATGGGAAAATAGCTTTTTCTAAACGGTGTTATTTTTGACAGCTTGCAAGCTGTGTGCGTTAGGAGGTATTTGCAGAAGGGGATGATTCAGAGCAAGGTATTGAATCATACTGTACCTTCTGGGTTACAGAGCAGCGTCAAAGCAGTTGAAAACTATAACCTCAGCTACCTACAGCATGAAATCAGCACTTAACACAGTAGTCTGGATTCTTTATTTAACATCAAGGTAGAATTTTGTTTGAAGCCAGTGTTGTAGGTGACATAACCTTAATCCATTATACATTGGTGTATTGCCAATCAGGCTGCGTCCTTTACAAAGCCGAAGAGAAACAAGAGGTGGCCTTTGGTGCTGGCTTCTTCTATTGGTTGATTATAGCAAACACACGCATTTATTCATATTTAGAAGCTGTGTCTGTGTGATGTTGTACCAAAACATAATTGACTGCTTTTGGTATGAAGACAAATAGTGAACACTGATCTGTGTTACTGAACTATTTTACTTGGTATGGCTAATCAAATAGCTTAATTTCATCATGTCTCGTCTTCCAAGTGCCCATGAGCTATGGAAGTATTTGGGTCTGCAAAAACTTAAAGGTTTGTCTAAAAAAACGCCAAAACAACAGCAACAAAAAAAGCAAACCTGTGACCGCCTTCACCCCCAGCTAAAAACCCAACAAAAAACCACTGAAAACCCACTGAAAGTCAGTATCAAGAGGAAGATGGATATATACAGTTCTTGTGTAATAAACCAATAGAATTGACTACCGCAACCACTTTAAGCAGAATTTTAAAGGTATCGTGTTGCCAGTAAGATACATTTTCAGGTACATTTTCTGCTCTGTTTTCATACTGAACATGGACCTTGCTAGGGATAGGTTAATCAATTGCAATAAAATAACAATAACAAATTTAGGGATATTGTTGTAGGATATCATTTCTTTTTCTAGGAAGGGGTAGTATATTTTGCTTCATTATAGGACTTTCAGAAGAAAATTGAATGGTGAAGGCAAAAGATTCACTGATGTCAGTAAATGGCAGTCATGTTTTCCCTAATTGTTCTTTTAGAAACCGAAAAGAAATCCTTTACTGCACTTACAAGGACCAAGATATGTTAAATTATTACAGTCCTGATCAAAAGTCCATTGCAAGCAATGGCTGGACTCTTGCTGATGTGTTTTGGTTTGGTTTTTTGTTTGTTTTGTTTTTTCCCACCAGGTTAAATGATCCAAGTGGAGATCCATGCTAGGTTGTTTGGCTACCTGAGCTTGCTGTAAATGCAGCCTTTTACATTACTGCGGTACAAAGCAAAACCATGAAAGACCAAGCAGGGGTGTCTCTGCAGAGCCCTTTATTGTGCTGCGTAGGCATGTCTGAAGTGACTTTTGTTGGCATTAGACCCAGCTTTTGTTTAAATTCAAGGCAAATCTATTGAATTTTTTTTCTTTTCTGTTTTTGAGGTATTCAAAGAAAGAATAAACTTGGCATAGAGATAGCATATATATATATATATATGTATATATAAATAAAAGATCTATGGCCTCTCTGAAAATATGATTGGTTGCATAATAAAATAGTAAACTTTTGAAATATCATTTCTGAGTATAGTCAAGAGACACCTTACACTTTTAATGGTGCTGAACATGTCCCTGTACACATTTTCCAGACCCTTATGATAGTAAAAGCCTGGCTTGGGTCAGTTGATTTTAGGCAGACTGTAAAAGTCTTAGTCTAAGGCCTACAGCAAATTGTGCTTAACATGAGAAAGAAGGGGAAAAAAAACAAAAGGAGAAAAGCTGCAGTTTCTGGCAGTTTAGGTTTTCTGTGTTTTTTCCTGTGTACATCAAATACTAATTTATATTTAACTTAGTATTTTTCAGTCAGATACTAAATAAAAGAAGTTGAGGTGGTTTAGAGTCGGGGGGAAGGGGTGCTTGCTGGGTTTTGGTAGGGGAGGGAGGGTTTGCACTACAACTAAAAAAAAAAATTTGTGACGAGGAGTATCTCCCACAAAATCCCTTGGTTTTATGGAATTTCCAAAAGCTAGGTCCATGCATATATTGTTATTGATGCTCCGCTTGACAACGCTCATTTTAATAGGTTAGTAAGATATGTAGCAGTTCAACGAAAGTGAAAAAGAGCTGGTGCTCCTTGCCGTTTGCTGCTGACTGACTCTTTGGGAAGCAGCTGTGGAGCGCGAACTTGAGGCTTGTTCTAGTGGTAAAAAGAAAAAGTACGAGGCAGGCGCCTCCGTCTGTCCCGTTTGCCAGTTCTGTTGTGAGCGTCGGTGCCAGCGCTGCTCCTCGCCAGCGGGCACGTTTTCTGTATAATATACTTGTTCTGTTTTGGGGAACGTGCTTAATAAGCTGGATTCTCGATTCAAGTTCAGGTGACTTGACAGTGTTATTTATGCTTTGTTTTGTTTACATGTAATTGCTCAAATATTAGTATTTTTATGTCTTCCTCCCATAGGATTTTGACACAGATTTTCTGTACACTTTATCAAATGTCAAAATAATGATTTATTTATATAATGCCACATTTGTTAGTGGTTGCTTTTGGGACTTGCATGAAGATAAGATCCCTCTTCTGAAGTACTGTTGTTTTGATTTTAGACATCTAATTTTGAATAAAATAAATGTTGTTATAGCAATAATTCAGCATTGCCAAGTGCCATGGAAAAAAAATGCCACATATTAACAATAAAGAGATCTGATTTTGGAGTATATATTAGATTAAAAAGTAATATTAATAAGTAGTATGGCGTTTCTTTCATGCAACAGAGTTGATCTGTATAGAACCGCTGTCTTCATGCATGCCTTATGGGATGTGAAGGAACTCTAGGAGGCATTTCTGTGTTTGCTTTTACTTTTTCACCATAAAAAAAATCTCTGGCTCTTATAATCACTTAGATGGTCATTTAGAAAACCAGTTGTGACTGACAGATACTGCAGCAATTGCTTTGTGTGCCTGCAGAATCTCAAGTACCTTTGAAAAGTCTCAACTCTTCCCCGTGTTCAGCTTATGCAGGCACGTTAAGTCTGTATGCCACAACTCCTACTCATGTCGTGACTGATGCATCATGATACATGGCAAGGGGACTTGCGTATAAGGGGAAGCAGCTGTGGGGCCCCTGGTAATGGTGATGGCCAGAAGTGGGGTCCTGCTGGCAGAATAATTCATGCAGCTTGGAAATGGCCGACAACCCAGCTGAATTTGGCCGGGAGAGCAGGCTAGCAGACTGGGCACGGCAGCTCTGCGCAGCCTTTTGAATGGCAAGCGCTGGATGTCTTGCAGTTGTAGTGCTGTTTGCCAGTTGATTGGGAGAAGAATATTATTTCTTCAACCTAATCAAAAGGGATCCAATTGTAAGAAGAAAGTCACATCTCTTAAGCATATAGAGACCACCGTGAGAGAAATGAGCTGCATTCAGAGACGATGTAGTTCACATTTGAATAGCCACATGACTGTCCGGGAGGCGCAGCTGCTGCGGGCAGAGCGGGAGTGCCGTGGCCACCCTTGGATTTTGAAGGGGATTTTTGAACAGAGGATGAAAGCCTTTAACTTTCAGGTAGACTTCTATTAAAATTTTTCAAGATGAGAATAAATAGTGCACGGAAGTGAAGTAATATTAATAGAGTGGGGACACTGTATGTAGAGGACAACATAGTCTTCATTCTGTCCACCGTTTCTTGTAGCTATGATTTGGCCTTTTCCCTGCTAGGAATATAAGATATTTAGAAATGTCAGTTCTGTTCAGCCAGTAACAATTTTCTGTTATATTATATAAAGCAACAATACTGACACTAAGCTATGTATTTATTATGGTTGAATATTTAACAGAATTAGAATGAGGTCAGGATAAGAATTCTTACAAGACTTTTTTTGATGTTAGAATTTTTCTTCTGTCAATGTAATGTTATTATGCAAGAACTTTTCATTAGGGAGGGGTTAAGCTTTAAACTGCCTTTTTTAATCATATATGTACATATATGTATTTATTTAAACAGGTACAAACATTTTAAAGAATGTCATAGTCATTGTAGTATCATGGAAGAATCCTGTCTGCTACGTAATGTAAATTGACATGAGCTTATTATGTAAACTCTGGATGAAGGTACCCTGGACTAAATTTTGGAAGGTCACAAATAGAAGGAATACACCATGGGGGTTATTTAATTTAAGATGTTTACAAAAAAGCCTCCAAGGTTTTAATGTGTTGATGATAGCCTGCCAGGGATTATAAGTGTATGCAGGGTTTGAAATGGGAAGAGGAAATGGGGAGCGGGAAGGGAGAGGATTAAATGTTACCAATTAGAATCAGTTGCTCAATGATAAACTAGATTAGTCTAAACTAGAGAGTGTCTAGACTGGAGACTGAAGGAACCGTACAAACATCCTCATTTTTCATTATGTTGTATTATTAGACATTGTAATTTAGAAAGGAGAAAAAAGCCTCACCAATTCTGATGTCAGCCATAGTCCATTAAAACTAATTCACTTTGTTCCATCTTCCGTCCTAGGCATCGAGATGATTGCCTTTAACAACAGTCACTAGTAATAAACATGCTAGGCTACACAGACCGCTGGCGTGACCTGCTATGGAAATTTCTGTATGCTATTTAAAAATTTTAGTTTTCTTCTATTCCTTTCAGTATAAGTGTTCCCTGTTTTACTCGTACTTTCATGTGGTTAAGCCTTTGGTTAAGCCTTAGGACCCTAGTGAAGTGCTTGATGTATATCAGAACTGAGATGGTACTGGGAATTAAGACGTGGATGCGATTTGGGAGGCCCTACGCCTGCTTCCTCTCTTTTTTTTTTTCCCCAACTATCTCTATATAAAGTTCCAAAGCAATATATTATTTGGAAATTCTTGATCAAAATTTCCAGATGTTTAAAAGAAGTGGTTGATTTTTATGAGACTATTCCCCCTGCCACTCCATGAAAAGGGGGGGGGGGGAAGAAGAAAGAAAAGAAAGGAAACAATATCTTTTGTTTTGGAGGGCTGTGAGATGGTATTTCTCATCTTTTCACATACTAAACCTGAAAATTGAAAAGGGGACATTTGTTACATATTTGAAAAACACACTAGGGTGCTTTGTCTTATCTTTTTGCAAGATATAATTCTGTATTATTTTTCTTTGTATTTAAGGAATGTATTCCAAAATAAATAGGAAATGCTACTTTTTTATTCTAATTTTTTATCTGATTCTTCATTTATGTCTACAATTTTAAAAGTATGTGACCTCTGTTTACCATTTCTAAATGGATTTTTTTCAAGTATGTTCAGGTTCCTGATTCTATGCCTAATTGATATGAGTAATCCTATGAATTTTTGCAAGTTATTTTCATTGATTGTATAAAGATGTATTTACAAAGTAATACTTTTGTTCTTAGAGGTAATTCAGTAAGTTTTGGAAAGTCTATAGACTAGCACAAGCTTAATGTTTCATTCCCCTGTATCTAGTTCTTTCATATGATTTTGTAAACGCATTGTTTCAAAAATATTAACCATTTGGTCACGGGATATGTTAAAATGGTCTCTGGATTGACACACATGCAAACATGAATTTATACATACAAAAATAATTTCTGTTCCTTTTGTTTGTGAGGAAGACTGAGCGATTGTGGAGAGATTACACAAATGCTGTCCATTGGCAGTACATGCTCTAATGAGAAACCACCAGCAGATAGTTTGCCGTTGTTTGCAGACCGCATCTCAAAGGAAAAGTTAAAAATACGGTAAAATTTACATGACAGAATAACACTGCAAAATGAACTCGAGAGCGAACGCTGCTTGGCTGAGTGGCTGGCATGCAGGCTGTGGTGTATGGCTTCTATTCATAGAAGCGAAATTAAAGGATGCAGTTAAACACGGTTGTGAAACGGCCAGTCCAACAGCTGCGTTTAGTTTGTTTTTCAATTTCTCATTGCCTTTCTTGTTTATTAGCTGTGACTCTGAGGTCAGAATTAAAACAAATATTTTAATGGCAGCATTTATGATGTTGGCAGGGAGCACTGTGGCTTAGTGCTGCGATGTGGACGGGACTCGCTATGGGCGGTGTGAGGTCGTCCCTTCCGCCTCCGAGCGGAGTCCCCGTTGGTGCCACTTGTCAAAGTATGGTGTCTGTAAATCACACAACGGAGAAGCATCACAGCATCTGCTTTGTAGTTGGGTTAGCAAACTGGACATGCCTAAAGGATCTCCAGTTTTAGGAGGCCAAAAGGGAGGATCCTTTTATAGCTTTTTTTTTTAAAAAAACATGTTAAAACTAACAAAATTCTTCTGTTCATTTTGACAGATCTAAGGTATAAGGGCCTTTATGAACTGTGATAATTAAAACCAACTTGTGTGTAAATTATACACGTCTATTCATACGATAGAAATTGTTATACACACTTTTAAGAGTAATTTTAGAGTGTATGGGGCTATAGTTTTATTTTAGTAAATTGTCTTAACTTTGCCACATTTAAAAACAAATTATAGACATTTTATTTGTGCTAAAGTTGAATATTAGTTGCTAAATACACTGTTGTCCACACTTAGGCAAGTTCTGTAAAACCATAGGTAATGCAGTAAAAATAGAATCCATAAGGAAGGAAATAAGAGCAGTGTTTTAGAAATCAGTTCCAGGCAGATAGATCTTTATATTATATCTATCATTTCTATCAGCCACATTTTATGATAAACTGTAAGTTTCCCCTCCATTCTCTAGGAAGACAGAAAATTTTATAGACATGCCAAGTTTAATTAAGTTTTATAAACAGTGAAGCTAAAAGCCTTTTTCTTATTATAACTTTTTATTTAAATATGGAATGTATATATTTTCACTGTAAAGTCATATCTTAGTATTTCTGAAGAAGGTAAGTAGAAAATAATTTGAATTTTGAAAATTACATAGATTAAGAGACTTAATACAGACTGCACAGCAATGCAAGCTACAAAATTTTTCACCTTTTTCCTCATATTAAGACTCTAAATGATGCTGGGCTGCTAAATGTGACAGGAAACAGTTGGTTTAGCTAGACCAGCTGCTCATCTTGCTGTAGCAAATGTTATCCACGAGCCTGGAAATAACCAAAACCCTCACCCTCTAATTCTGGCAGTTTTTTTTTTTTTTTTAAATGTAAAAATATATTGCACACAGTAGTATCTTTTGTCTACAAAATTTGTTTTATGTGGGACAGAATTTTTGAGAAGGTTATCTGAAAAAGGAACTTTTCTCAGTATTTATATTGTGTTGTGGCTAACGCATTTTGGATTTTGTTTATTTGGTGTGGTTTAGGGTCTTAAAATTAGGATTTTTTAGTATTTATAGAAATATGAAGTACAAAGATGAATATTCTTTTTCAGTTTAGCTTGAGTTAGTGTTTGGACTAGATTTAACACAAGAAATAAATGTGTGTTTTACCCCAAGACTCCCTTTTCCTAAAGATATTGAAAAAGAGATCGTATTTGAATCATACGTTGGGTGCAGTTCATAAATAAGAAATGTTGATTTTCTGTGCTTGAGACATTAATTTTAATAAAAAGTTTAGGTTTTGATTAAAATCAAGTTTTAAACTGGAAATCATGCATTTAGTGATGATAAAAACTTTTCTCTCCTATTTTTGACTGCCTAAGAGAGTGCATATCAGTTAGAGACTTTTATCACTGATATCTAGATGAAGTATGTTTTCTAACATTAAAGTTTTTAGCTAACAAGTGTGTGATCAGGCTTATTTTGTCTAGGAAAATATCGTACAATCCAGCTGTAGGTATTGCCCACAAAATTTACTGTGTGTCAAAACTATTGATCGTTGCACAGGTTAATCGTGTTTTTTAGCAAGCTTTTCTTAGGACATATGAATGATAGCTGTGGTTTATAGGTTAAATTTCAGATGGTTGGTGACAGTTTTAATGAACACTTTAAAGTCGTATTCATTTTATTGTCTCTAACATAATTTCATTCTGTGCAATTCACTAGTTAATGGATAGTCTGTTCATTTATCTAGTGCATGGGTCAATAAGTTTCTTTCTCTTCCCCCACAGAGGGGAGGAAGGGCCAGATCCTGTGTTGCTGGCAGAGGAAGGTATGTTTTATACTGTCTGCTCTCCCTGACACCCGCCTGGTGGAATCGCACTTCCCGCCGCAGTCCCCCGGCTCCCCCAGCCTGGGCTCTCCCCTCCCAGGCGGCACTGACCGGTTTTTGACAAATACTGGCTTTTTACGACCAAAGGGAAGTTGCTGCCTCCTTTCTTGTATTTTCCACTCATATATCCCTTGGCATATGGTGGCAGAAGGAGAATTTTCTTTGAAAATTAGGTAAAAACGTCCTTTGCAGGCTGTTGCAGTTCATCTGGGTGTTTTAGTAGCGCATGTTCTCTCGGTCAGGGCTGTGGTGGAGTCGGTGGCGGTAAGACAAGAAGAGAATGTACTTCATAAAACGGAGAAATCTCCACGCTTTCTGGCCGCTGGATCTGCGCAGCAGTTCTGTAAGTGGGTGTTAGGGTGAATGACCTCGGTGTCTGAAGTAAAATCCCCCGCCTCCAGTTGAACTCTGGTAGCATTTTTCCAGGCAGTGTGCTGTGTTTCTGCCAGGTTACTGAGATATTTGCCTCTCAGCCCTTATAGAAATTTGAGACAGTTAATTTTTGTTCTTAAAGCTGGCAGCATTCCTTATGAACATTTAGAGGGCTGCCAGCTATCCACTGTGGCAACTAATCACACAGCTATATTTCCTTTGATTTAATGTATTGTTCTGTGCCAGTGACTTGGGCTAGTCTTACACAAGCAAAGAACAATTTCTGGCTTATCCTGGGAAACAGAGCCTGGCTATCCTTTGCTCAGGACACAGTGTATAAATCAGACCTTCGCAGAATAACGCACTTGTCTGTCCTTTTTAACTGTTAGACCGAAGAGTACATTGCAAGCTTTATACAAATTATTACAATGCTCTTTGGTCACAGGTCTCAAGGATGCTAATGTGCAAATAAGTGAAAAAGTGAAACGTGAAAAAGTGACTGTGTCATTATCACAATTATAAGTTATAAATAGAAGTGAGGCATAGAGCAGTCAGCCCTAAACTTTAGATATGTCCACTAATTCTGAGTGCCTCAAATTTCAAATGTCTAGCTTGATTTTTAGACGACGCTAGGACATCTACTATGTTCTGCCTGACTTCAGTGGGACCTGCAGCACTCTTTTCCTCTGCAGTTACATTTTCTCTAGAAGTCTCCAGTTATGCACACCGATTTAGTGAATAATTTTGGAAGTTAAGCTGAGCTACCCAGGGCCATACTGAGACTGGAAAACAGGAAATAGTAATTAGGTCTTAATTCCTTTTTTCCACCAATGATGATTTGCAGTGTAGGATCTGAAGTGTTCATAACCTTATGTTTTCCATACTGATTTTCTAAGGTCTGTTCTGCCAGGGTTTTCAGACGAGGTGGTCGAGTCGCTGCAGGGCTCTGTAGTTATAGCGGGCTGCCGTTCAGATGCATGCACCTTCCCCTTTTTCTGTTTCCGTGTATGGCGCGTTTGGCACAGCCTTTGGCACGAATTCCTCCAAAAACCCTGTAGTTGCACAGTAACTGTAATAGTACAAGCCAGTAACTTATTACAGGGACTGCAGGACCTCCCAGTTTCAGATTTGTACTTTTGCTGTTAGTCTGGGACTAGCCAATTTGAACTTGGATATAAAGTTAGAAACTGCCGATGAGCAGCAGTGCTTAGATTTCTTGCTCTTATTCCTTGTTACTGGGAGCATACTTACAAATGTATCTATTACTTGGATTTGTTTTAGGAATTGAGTTAAGAGTAGAACCTTATACACCTATTAGAAGTTTTTTAAAGCTTAATCTATCATTACTGTTGTTACAAGATTTGTGCCTTGTTTATCCAATTATGGCTGGAGAGGGAAGGCCTTGTGCCAAGAACTCTGTCTACAAAAAATCCAGTAGGTGGCTGTGGGTACCCAGGAAAGATGAGAATTATTCTCTATTTGAATCTTTTTAGAGGTTGTGCTTCAATTGCAGATTTGTTAAAGCAGGTAACTGGACTTACAGCCTCTGAAAAGGACTTTTTATGGCAAAAGCTGAGTGGTCATCTTCTGTAGCACAGGGTGTTTCAGTAAAAGCTTTTTGACACAGGTCTTAAATGTATCCGTAGAAGTATTTGCAGCTACAGGATTCTGTCATGGCTTCCTACCATTTTAAGGGGAGCAGTAGAAGCAATATTTTTCAATACAAGCCCTTAAGTAGGAACTGGAAGTATTATAATTAAGCAGAACATTACAGTATCAGTCGGTAAGTACTCCTTCAATTTGACAGGAGCACCAACATTTAAGTTGATGGGACGGGGGGAGGTATGTTCTCGTATATGTAAGCCTCAGTGCACAGAAGTGTAAATTCATAGAGCTGCCTTGCATGCTTAGGCTGGGGTGTGTTCTTGGTCCAAGATAGCTTCCATGGAAGATAGGAAAGTCACAGGGAGCAAGACTTGATTGTTACTGAGTTAAGGACAAGATTATTTGTGAAGAAAGATTCCAGAGAAATAGGTTTTGAGAAGAAGAAAGGAGTTCTCAGCAAACAGGAAGAAGGAGACTTTTCAGACTGTGGTGGCTGATGGAGCGAATAGTGGCGTGATTCCAGCTGTGCAAGGAAAAGGGGATAGAAAAGACGACTGCAAACAGTGCAGAGAACAAAGAGCAGAAGTTGAAGCTATTGGTAGGATGTAAGTCCAATTTATTAGAGGAGGAGAGGTTAAAAAGAATATAGATATGTTGAAAATCAACTGTAAGAACTTCAAACTTTTGCAATATTAGGGAGTGAAACCTAACTTTAGGTAAATTGAGAGATTGAGTTGTCACTTGTTCAAGGTCACAGAGTAACTCAGTGACAGAGAAAACATAACATAGGATCTCTGATTCTTAATCCATTGCTGTAACCAGTAAATGACATGTCAAGTCCAGTTCTTTTTTTTAACTTTGATTTTGTTGTTAATTATGGTAATTTTCATGTCAGACAGAGAAACTTTCAAAATAAGAAATTCAAATAGTTAAAAAAGGAGTAAAAAGTGCCAATGTTTTATAAGTATCTTTTTTTCCCTTTAAATGTAATGAATGATTGATCTGCTTTCCAAAAGTGTTACTCCTGACAGCTTAGCAGCTGAGAGCTGTGAAGTTCAACACATCTAAATTTTAAGTAATTATGCTTCCTTGGCTACAAAAGAGCTTTTTCATCCATTAATAACAAGAAAATTAATGTTGGACTAGCAGTAAAACAGATTAAACTGTATACCCCTTTGGATGCCTGACTGCACCTTTAACGGACCTGAAATTCCTCTGATTATTTAAATGCTCTATATTGAAATGTGATGGTGGCCTTGAGTTAATAGTTAAAGAGGTTTAAATTGGAATGTCTCTGCAGAAGTTTTTCCCATTGATCAGAGCAAGTGGGCAGAAAAATACCTTATTTGATTGTTGGGAAGCATTGATGGTGCCTCACAGATTAAATGAAAATCTTTTTCTTTCTCCTTTTACTAAGTAAGGTGTAAAATCTGACTTTTACTAGTCATACAGATTAGTTAATGTTTGGAGAGGTCTTTTATAATGAAAAGCACTTTTTACAATTCTAGCACTGATATGGCTCCAGCCAGCTTCTCATCTGTGCTTGGACATTTATCACGACTGCAACTTTCTTCTCAAGCTTGTGTGATTAATCTTATTTTTGATCATCACCTCCAGGATGTGTCATCTAGAGTAAAATGAGCTTGAGTTCCTTAATGACCAAAAAATTCTTTGCTTTTTCTCTGTTTATTTTGACTTTCAATTTTCATCTGGAATTGAGGCCTTTCAAGACAAATGTATTAAAAATAATGTAATGACATTATAAGTGATGAATTGCAATTGCAAAGATTGTGTCTGTCTGTTTGGCATGTACTGTATATCCTGGGGCAGAAGGTGAGAAATAATTTATGATCTATAGCTTGCTTTATGGTTTGTTTGTGAAGGAAAAGTGTTAACAGTGGAATTTTTAGCAGCGAATATGTAAACGAGGACTTAGCAGAGAGAAGAAAAGTTAGTCTATTTTGACACAAAGTATGGTTTGAACGATGGCAAACAAATTGCCTTATGATTGTGATTAGCCAGGTTGACACAAATGAGAATGCCTTCCTTGTAAAATTATTTCAATGCAGTTTTCTTCTGTATTTTTTGAAATTCCATTTGTGTATTTACTTTTATCTTTTTTCTTCTCCTTAAAACTAGAGCATTTTCTACCTGAAGGTGGAAGACTTTAGGTTATTATGTAAATAGAGGGGGAGTTCTTGGCTTATTTAAGTTCTCTATTAAAGAATTAGTGCATTTCAGATAGCCATGATTTAGATAAGTATTGTTTAAAAATACTATTAAATAAAATCACACTTTTTTTACTGTGAGTTTAAATTTGGGAGCACCCTGAGGAGGGTCTTGAATCTGGGAAGAGATGCATATGAAAATCTGTAATCAGTGCTGTGCAGCTTCATGTCATTTGGGTGAAAGAAATGTATTTAAAAAGAAGGCTAATAGTATAATTTTTTTCAGTGCACTGGTTTTTCCCTTAAATTTCAGAAAGATCTGCTCACCTGTGATTAGCAATAGGTTAAATCCATCACTTACCACTCTTATTCAGAACAGTTCAGATCTCTCCTTTTTTTAACTTAAGCTTTAAACCTATTATCAAAAGCAGCTGAGAACACGGGGCAAAACTGAAACTCCTAAGAAATTTATCTGAAAACCAGAAATAAGTATTAGTTAATGAGAGAAGTTCTTAGACAGTTTGACTAGTGCCCATTTCCTCCTTCAAAGTTTTGATATTTCAGTGGGGGGACAAGCTAGGAAACATTTCTTTCCATTGTCATCAAACTGATACTTTCGTGCAAATAAGATATTGTACTGCTGTAAATGTATGATAAATCATTGTGTTTCAACACCTTTCTTCTGCTGCTGACAGCTCATATATAAATGTATTTTTCTATCTATGTACAAAGTACAGCTTGTTTCATTGCTACTAAGTCTGTTTGATCTGAGGCCCTGAAGAGGATGGTCTTAAGCTCCCTGTCTTATTCAGTATATCCTCTATTCCTGTGTTTTTATCGAACAGCGACAGTAACTTTTGCAGTCTCCTATTCCTTGTTTTTAAGAAAAAGGGAGTTTTAGGGTCTTATATTTATCTAGCTTCTTTAGGACAAATGTATGCTTTTAATGTAACATTATTTAAAAATATATTCCATTTTTCCGTGTTTTTTTCTACTCTACTGTAGAAAATCTCACAGTTTAATGAAGGATAGTACTTCAGTCACCTTTTTTGGTCTTTAAATAGAAATTTTACATTTTGTTAGAATTTGACAAATTCTAAAAGTTAGCAAAGTGACTTCTAATAATAGTGTGTGGGCACATGTGTAAATATTTACGTGTTTAAGTGGCAATAGTGGTGAATACACTTTTTGATAAGTGATAGGTTTGTAATTAATTCTAAAATACATTGAAATTATTGGAGCAGTTGTTTAGCATAGCAGGCAATTTTATTGAGTTTTTGAACTTGCTTATGGGTTGAAGATACACAACTGCATAGAAAAGGTGAAAGTGTTTCCCATCTTGAAGTCAGCGGCAAAACTTCTGTAGATTTCAGAGAGGTCAAGATTTTACCCTGTCTGTCTCTGTGACATTTACTTTATTGTTATTCCAATGAAAAGAGGAAAACACAATAATATGTATCAGCAATAAAAATATTTACTGCAAACTCTGCAACTAACATAAACCAAAACACTAATTTAACAGTAGTGGCTATGGATTTGTATGCCTTTTGGAGGAATTACAAGCAGGGTTAAAAGAAAAGGGAGTCTGTTCCTTTTGATCTTTTGCCCTCATTTACTCTGCTGCCCTCAGTGTACGTGCTTTAGTTTAGGGAGGGAGAAACCCATTCTGATAAAGATTTAGTATTTATTGGGCCATCAGCTGTAGTCAGCTAGTGTTTGAAACTGCTGAATAGTATTTTTGTTTATTTGTTTTTAAATATATAAAGCATACCATTGAACCATCTGTTAGATGTGGTAAATGTCTGATAATTTCCATACATCCACCCCAAGCTCCAGATATTCAGATTAAATATATAATTGTCTTAACTGTCTTATAGGGTATAGTGATCTTCAGAGTACAGTGATTTCTAACCATTTAGTCACAAAAGAATTTTATTTTTCTTCTGTTTCTTCTTGCTTATTGCTTTTTTAATATTTATTTTAATGCGATTTGTGTGTTTTTATGTGTTTTCTTGTTTATTTTGGTGCATTTTGGTGTTATGTTCATTTAAAAATCCATAAATCAGATTTTCCTTATTTAAATCAGATTATTAGTGACCAATTTTTTTAAACTGTAGCAGATGTGTTGCACTTGGAGATACATACATACATACATATACATACATATATTTATATATATATACACACACACACACACACACCATGGGCTTAGCACTAATGTTTGGCTGTATTTTGACTAGTATCTGCCTCAGAGAGGAGTTAAGTGGGTATAAATAAAGAAACTGTTCATAGGTCGGGTCATATGTTTCATAAACCCATGAACCATATAAACCTGTCACATCTTGCAGGATGCTGAAGAGGCTCCTTTCCCAGAGGAGCGGTAATGGGGTAGGGCACAATGGGATACAATTAGCATCAAGAGAGTAGGAACACAGTGAAATGCGTATGGACTAAACCAGAAACTACTGTAAGTCAGCATAGCTCCACTGAGTTCTCAGATACTGTAATTTGAAAACCTACAAAGCATAATATTAACATTTCATGGTATCTACGCTCAAGTTTAAAAAATAAAGTCTGAGAAATTGTTCACTTTTTTTAGTGTCACTGTTTCTGTAAATAGCATATTTGTGCAAATGGCTACTTAGGTCTCTGGCTATATGCATGTGCAAATGTAAGAACTACATTCTTAAATTAAGTGTATCCTGACTATATATTTTCCTTACGCAGTTGTATGCCTCCTTTCTTAAAATTTGTGCCTTTGGTGTTTTTTAAGCCAAATGCAACACAGCTTGAATGTGTTGATTTCTTTAGTATATAATTACAGAATGACATTGTTTTAGAAGGAGAAAAAACCCTTCCGTTATACTGAAAGATGGTATTATTTAAATTTCCTCATGAAACCTAAACCCAAGGTGAAATTGTGTGCATCTCATTTGTATGCACGTAATAAACAACTATGCAATTAGATAGGTGTTATAAATAGGATGTGGTGGAGATGCTTAAACTACTCAGGTTTCCTAGATTTTACAGCAAGTACCCAACTGAGATTTGCTACTCTCTAATTTTGCCTTTTGGGCTAACCAGCTGACGCCTAGTTGAAAAGAGTTATGTTCGTACAAGGCCACAGAAGCCCTAGTATTCCGTCTCTGTCTGTGTTGGATTGTGGAGAACGCTGTGTACCATCAGCAACTTCAATCCCACCCTTTAGGCCAACCCTCATCTATCAAACCCGAGCTGAGAGAGAGAGGAAGCTCCCAGATAAACATACAGCAGCGCCTAAACTCCTAATCACTCTAGGCTTCCGCTTCCAGGCCCTATAATTAGAAGTCCTTCTTTTCCTTGTATTCCCAGTTGACGCAAATGCTTTTTGTGGCTTGGCACCTCGTTTAGGGCGTGGGCTTAGTTTATGGCCAGGCCAGAGTCTGGTTTAGTCTTCTGATACTGCATAAATAGCTCTTAACCCACAGTCTACATCTGTACTAGTTTTTCCTTTTATGCATATATTCTCTGTACTTTTTAACGTTTCTATTCTGAAAGAAGCTTATTGTTTCCCAAACAGTATGCATGGAAAGGAGGAAGCTTTAAATTAAGGCAAATGGATCTGTCAGCTAAAACAAAGCTGGAGTAATTTTTTTGCATCTAGGATATCAGTTCCTTTTAAACTAGATTTTAATAATCTCTGTGGATTTGAAAAACCACACAGTTAGACAGTCATTAATTAAACCTAGCTGCGCCCTTCACATTAGGGATAAGAAAACTCAAAAGTTTTGCAGCGAAATACATACTATCTCCTTTACTCACAAATTTTCACTGGGTTCTGTATATGCAAGACTTCCAATTGATTTCAGATGTTACCTGCTAAACAGGGATTAATGCCAGTTTGAAAAATAAGCAGGAAATCCTTGAAAATTATTCACTTTTCATCTATGATTATTCATACATATAGTACATCATAAGAGAATACATTTTGGAATGAACTTATGACAGCTTTAACCCGTATTTCCTGTCTAAACAACTTATTGGGAAAACTCTCACAAGGTCTTTTAGAAAACTGAGTGTGTTTCCTGCACTTGAAAGTGAAAGTGAGGCAACTACCAAGATTCAAGTTCATGTTTCTCTGCTGGGATTAGGTATTTCTGTATGGTGTTACGGAGTGGGGCAGTGTTCTTCTGCTGCAGGGAGGTGGAGTGAGAAACTAAATAGCTGAACTGTAGTAGTTGAAAATTGTGATTTCTTAGTGTGAAGTAAAGAGAGATGGCAAATACCACACCAAAGAAAGAAGTCAAATGCTCTAAAATGAGTGATTTATTGTTTCAATAACAACAGTAAGGAAGATATTTTAAAACACTAATTGCCTTGTAAATATATGTTCTTTCACATCTGTGGTATTGTGCTTGGGACCTCCTAGTTGATGCAATTTATGCAAGGATATATTTTGTATTTCAAATGCAAATGTGAGTGTAACGAAAAAGCCCTTTTTAACTTGCTGAAAAATAGTTGCTAATATAAGTGAAGGGCCTGTTTTCCTTAGGCTTTCATCTAATAAAATGCTCTATTCCAAATAGTGACAGACAGCAGGATTTTAGATTAGACAGGCAAAATTGCCAAATCAGATACCGCCCATCTTTCTATTTTTAAACCAACTCCTTTCCACCCACAAATGCTGTATTACCTTTCACCTCTTTACTCCTTCAAACTAGCAAAAAAAACCCCAAAACCCAAAGGCAAGAACAACACATTAATATGGAACCAAAAGCTATTTACATCATATGGAACTGATCAGAACTATAGAAACACAAGCACATTTCACTGCTTAATTTGTTCAGACACTGTGCGTGTCATCAAAAGAAAGAGCAGGTAAAACCCTATATAGAACGCTTTATGAATTTGTGGGACATACCTTGTTTACAGAGACTGTTAATTTTCTCTCTTTTGTTCTAATTTTAGTGTATCTGCTACCAAAGTGAGTACCCTAGCAATGCCCTGCTCCAGGTAGATAGACATTACAGATTTGGAAAAAAATCTTTGTGAGCAGAAGAAGAATGAGATTATATCATGTCTGCTTACTGTGGGGTTTATTGCACCATCCAGAGACACCTGCATTTCTAGCCAGTATTGGAAACAAGATACTGGTTAGCTAAACAACGGGTAGATTTGATGGAGTATGCATTCCATATGCAATGCAGTATGGTAATTCCCGTGTTTTCACTGGCTTGTAATTATTACGCAGCTTTCTCTCTCCAGCTTCCAGACAGATTGTTGGCTCATTCAGAGTTTTTTATGGTCTTCCTTGCACTGTGCCATGTGATGGAATACACGTGAGGAATGTTGTCTCTGGGCGTGCTCAGTTCTGCGTATGTATTTATAAAAGACTTACAGCACTTTTGCAGGGGAAAAAAAAATCTACTTTAGCTGAGGCTGTCTGTTCAGTGTTGAGAGAGGCCTTACATATTCATCTCTTTCAGCTTCTCTCTTTCCAAAGGTCCTTTCCATCTGCATTAAGAGAGAAGTTAAGAGGACCAGAAGCATGCTCATCTTCCATATAAAGCTGTCTAATGTGTAAGGAGAGGCAAACATGGGTATATAGAAAATAAATACATACTGTGTTGAATTAGATCTTTTGGAATATCCTTGCTCCAGTAATAGTGGCAGCCTAATTCCAGCACAGAAACCATATTTGCTTCCAGTTTTCTCCACTGGAAATGGTATATATTATTGAGGACCGCACACTTTACTAAAAGGGAAGTGTATTTTGTGATGTTTCAGAACAGAATTAATGCAAATTGTGTGCATAATCCCACACTAAAGACTTGGCTGACTTGCACTTGAGCAACTTTAGCTGTATTTCCTATCAACACAGTCACTACAAATCAAGGAAATTGCCAGTTAAGCCAACATTAACATCCAGACCAACCTCAACTCACATGCCTTACCGCCCAAACATAATACCCAAATGCACTCATGGATTTCTTAGCTCCATAACAAACTGCCTTTCATTTCTAACACACACAATCAGAGTAACAGGCTTTAGCAGTAAAAGTATGTCTACTGGAGAGAATCTTGCTGAGGTCAGACATAAGGTTCTGCATTCAGTGATTTTGAGGAAATGGATGTGTGTGATGTGGGTGGCCTCTTTCTTGTCCAAGCCCTAACAGCATCAGTGGTCAAGCTGAAAAGGAAACTTGTAGGCAAATTTGTCTCTAAATGCGATTTAGATTTATCTGCAGTTTTCTACCTTAATAGTATGGTACTGGTGCGCCTCATGGTCTTTCAAGTATTTACATTCACAAAATCCTTACTTCATAAGAGCTGTGATCAGAGAAACTGAGGCATCGGCATGTTCACGTGCTAGTTCTGTATTTCCCCACTTAAGGGCTTAAGCGTTGTGCTGTTCCTGTCGACCGAGACCAGGTCTCTGGCGAAGCTCCTCTGACGGGGTGAAGCAGGAGCTGTGGGCCAGGCCTGTGGCTGCTGCAGTTCTCCTATTTGGGCCGGAGGGGAGAGGGTCTCCAGGAGGGCGAAGGAGGGAAAACAGCCAGGGTAGCAGTGAGGTGATGGGGTGACTCTGGTTAAGTAGAAAAGGTGAGAAATTAATTTAGCTTAATCTTTACTGAGAGTGTTTCTCTGCTGCTCAGTACACGAGAGCGTTTTTTTTCTTTTTCTTTTTTTCCCCTGTCCAATTCTAAAATTTTAAAAGGGGTATATGCTAGTACCTTAATGATAATATGTGAGGGGTTTTGAACTTGTAGTAAATACATTTGTTTAGCAGCAGCAAGTAGAAGAGGCAAAGATGAATTGTGGAGCCATGTGTAAATAAACTGAGAAAGCCAACGCTCTTTTATGACAGAAATAAGATAATCGTTTATCCTTCGAGTAGGTGTCGTGTTAGATGTGGAGACTTCAGTTCCCTTCCTGAAGGATGATAGATTTCAATTATGTTTTAAGTGAAGAATCAACACAACCAGACCTAAGTGGAAAATTCCTTTTTTTCTTTAATAGATACGATACCTTTAAAATTATTTAAAAGGCATTTCAGTGTAGCTATCAAACTGCTTAAATCAGTTTTCACTTTAAGTTAGTTAAACGTCAGAGATTTATTTTGGGTTCTCATTTAATAAATTTCATTAAGAAAGAAGGCGATATGGACTTTTTATGTAGAAAAATGTATGTGAAATTTGTTTCCTGTAGGCTTAAATTTTATCATGATGCCACACATATGTGCAAAAGTATTACTTCTTTGGTATAAAACCCTAAAGTCCTAGGATAAATAGACTTCAAATATGTGTTTCTAAATGTTTAAAAACTGGGTTATGGACTGACATAGGGAGAAAAAAGTAAACACTGTATATAAGTTACTGTGATTCTACTGATCTTCTAATTTAATCATTTCAGTACATCCATCAGTGACCTGTTTTCAATGAAATTAGTACCTAATTTAATATTTCACTTGAAAGCTCTCAGCTCTGATGTGCTGCCTTTCAAGCAATAAATCAGACAGTTTCTCTTACGTACATTTATAAGAGAGATGCTTCAAGATTGTTTTGGGTATAAGTTATTTTGGCTGTGTTTTAATGGTGTTTCTACTTCCAAAAATAATTATGGTGGAAACATCAATCTTTTTTTATATGGGCTCTTTCACAATGAAGAGCATTTTGGGGTTTCACTCTAAAGTTCATCATTTCAGTGTTTCACATTGGTCACACAAGTTCTCAACTTCAGGTTGAGTATTCCCAGATTTTTCAATTAATGTTAATAGATTTGTACGTACTGCTTCAGCTGTGATACTATTACATGATTTCAGCTGAAGTTCTGATTCATTTTTATGAAATGAATCCCTTTAAATTCAGTAATTGTCTTGCAAATATTTTCTTTTGTTTCCAGAAAACAAAATGTAAAACATGTTAGCCTTCTAGATAGAAGTTCTTAAGCCTCTTCTTTTGCAGCAATTAATCTCTTGTGCTTTTTCTGTGTTTTCTTTTTTCTTTTTTTCTTTTTTTATTTTACCTAGGGATGTTGCTGGTCACTACTGACACACTAGGCCATGATTTCCATGTTTTTCAAATACTGACACATCCTTGGTCATCATCACAAAGTGCCGTCCATCATTTGTATACACTTCACAGGGGAGAGACTGAAGCCAAAGTAAGTTAAACTATTTGCTGAAGAATAATCCCCAGACACCTTATACATTTTGTGTACGTTGGCACTTTAATGTTTGTTTCAGCACACAAAGAACCTTTCTTATGTTATAGCCGCAAAAAGGATAAGAGCACAGCGTTTAACCTGGACAATAATAAATTCTTGCCCTTTACAATGAGGTGCTGTCAGATTTATTCAGATATGACACTACCTCCAAAGAGCCCAGATTATTAGCTGTGTTTGTACTTAACCTTTTCTCATGTAACATGTTAAACATTTGTCTAGTGCCTGTGAAGCAACTGTCAGGGTTTGCTTGGCTTTGGTGGTAAAAGCCCAAGAAAGACACAGAGTTGAAAGCAAGAGTTAATCAAAAGACTCTGATTAACTTGTATCTGCACTTCAGCAAAATGGGGGAAGTTGCTGGAAACTATAGTGATACAGAGTTAACATAACAATCATAGTTCTAAAGATTAAAGTCTAAATTAGGCTAGATTAGAATAGGGTGAAAAAGACTGAAATTACCTTGAAATGCTTAATAAAGTAATTTAATGATAAACTGGAGAAAAGTGAGGGGCACCACTCTTTTGCTAGTACTGCAATGATCCATGCAGTGCAACGTGTTATGCCCGAGTCCCTGCTTTTAGGCATCAGGAGAGCCTCACCTTTGTAGCACTGAATAACTCTGGGAGAACCTATTTTAAATACCCTGTGGTGACATTTTTATTTGTGTAAGAAATGCACTTGCTGATGCAATTACCCTCTGAAAGCACAGACTTGTGACAGTCTGGCAGATGTAAACTAGTGTGACAGAGAGAAGCCTCAGGCACTGTGATTATGACCCTACCACTGGAAGCCTGGATTACTGTGGTACCATGGTTATAGTTGCTTCAAACCATTTTTTCCATGGATTGTGCAGTTTTCCTTATTATTTTTTTTCCTTACCTTTGTAACAAGTAGAATCTGAAAGCTTTTTTTAAGGGTGGTTGATAATGTTTCAATCTGTGTGAATTTAAATTATTGGTAGCTTAAGATTGCATCATCTCCAAAGTGTTCTTGTTGCTACTGTGCTGGAAAAATCTAATTAATATTTTAGACAATTGTTTATTATAGGAATGAATAACCTATGTGCGAAAAGTGAGAGGAAATTAGGAACAAGCCTGTTCAATACCTTGGAAAATAATATAATACTTATCTTAAGAGGCACTTAGTTAACAAGTTTATCTTGCCAATTGTAAACAGTTGTTTGTTTGTTTTGTGTTTTTTTAAGAAGTGACTAATGATTTTGGATGGCTTTGGGATACAAAATTTAATTCTGTGAAATATCTTACAGTATCTCTAGGCTTTTCAAGAATGAGATGCAGCAAATCATCAGTTACATTGGAAAATAAGTTACACCTGTGCTGCTCTTGTATGTTATTAATTTTATAATCACTTCGCGCTATTGAACAAGAGCAAAAAGATAAGCAAAAATATAAGCAAAAGTGGAAGTGATTTTAAGGAACAGACATTAAAAACTTTAAAGATACTATTTGAAAGTGAGCATGTTGCAACAAGTAAAGTGAATATTTAAAAAATATATAAATAGTATTAAGGGCACATATTTGAGATCTGTGTGTATACATATACCCTGTCATCTATTTGAGTATCTGCTATAATGTTTTTGTTAGTTATTTTTGTTTTGCCTTCATGCAAAAAATTGGAAATACTCTGCAATCAGTATTCAAAACAAAAACGTATAACTCCAATCATTAGGAACAAAGATGTTCTATTTTAAAGCTGATAAATTTATATTTTTAAGTGTATTTTGGAAAACATAGTGCTCATACATTTGCAACAAGGCTTTTTTTCCCCCACTCATTTAAAGCTAGATGTGAATCAAGGCCAATGGTTTGAAAGGTCACCTTCTGTACTCGAACTATAGAAAGTTCTAATTTCTGTTGATAGACATGAGCGATTATCAGTGTCAAAATTTTTTTAGTTATTACCAGTTATAAGTTGTTTAAACATCCTCATATTCCCCTCTTACATGCGGTATTTAATACCCATACCAAAATCATCTGCTTTCTTACGTGAGTTTCTGGCCAATTGTGTTTTACCCCACATTTTCCCAAAATATCTTTCTTTCACAGTCTAATGCATGATTTTTTTTGTTGTTGTTGCTTTTTGATCAGTTAGCGTGTTTCTTGCAAATAGTAAGTATTGGTATTATAAGACCATGGACAAAGAAACTGGTACACTGGTAATACTTGTGAAAGTATCATGTACTTGTCTGAATAGCTCTGAATAAGCTGCTGGACAAATAGATATTCCAAATTCAGGGTCACTGCTCATGCACAAATTGACTGTACATAAGATAAATTTTTTCCAAAAAATACTGGATTTGCGACGTGGGCCTCACACATTACATTGCATACCAATTTTTGCTGTAGGAGCAGAAACTTGGGAATCATGTATGTTGCATTCCGAATGCTGGCGGATATATCTGGTGTTCTAACAATGTTTGAGTCTCAATTTCACCCAATTTAGAACATCAGCCCGAGCATATCCTCCTTGGCTACAGAATTCCCAGTCTCCATTTTACATTGTCTGTCGTGGTTGAAGGGCAGACCAAGAGCTTAGGATTCCTCATCTGTCTCTTATGAGAAAGTGACAACAAGTCCCCTCTATCATTCAAATACAGAAGTATCTTTAGCGGATTAATTTGCATGCTTAATTTTTATTAAAGAAAAAGTAGCAAGTGTTGTGATTTTTTTATAATGGTATTTTCTGATTGATTTACTGCAATTAAGTAGTGTCTCTAAGTCGCCCATGTGTCTTTCTACTCAATCAGATGTGTTAGCTGTGCTGTCACTTTATAACTTAATGAATATCGTGCCTCATTCTTCATTGATTTTTCTAAATTCATGACGAAGTCTGGTTTGGGATTGAGAACTTTCTGTCTGAAAGACCATTTTTACTTTTCCTAACCATTTCTGAAATGTACATACTGGTTGAAAAGAGGTCTGTATGGATTCTGTTTCCTTTCATGGATGTCAGAATTTTGTCCTTGACTTAAGTAGCCTCTAAGTCTGCAAAAAGTAAAAAATGTAGAATTATCATATTTTGGAGAACTGTTATCTTGTGGTGTGATCCTAGATGTCTTGACTGGTTATTTCCTTAATAATAAGTGTGTGTGTGTGCGTGTATATATTTTATTCATATATATAAAATATGTATTTATATATATATATTTATATTTTACACAAATGTAGAAAATTAGAAAAATGTAAAAGGAGATCAAGTGAAATTTAGGCTCAGTAAGTTAAAGCATAAATGCAATTAAACATGAAGTTTAGGAGAACTTGCCTTGGTAAAGGTAGTCTTTTAAGTAATTGTATGAAATTTAGGTTTGAAAAGAGTGAGATTCTTCACGTTTTTTTCTTATCAGGACAAGCAGTGAAAGCTTCAGAATGCTGAACTTCAGAGAGAAAACAAAACAGGAATTTTTGTCTTGACAATCTATCCCAGTAGATGTACCTGTGCTATTTGTAACGTTTCTATTGGAGGAAAAAGGGAGGAGGCTCTTGCAATTTCCCCAGCAAAATAAGCTTTCTCTGCATTGAAATGCTGCTCGTAGCAGGCTGCACTGATATTCAACGTACGATCATATGTATTTTTTGTACTACCTAAGTTCAGTATCTCCTGTAGCCGGATCTGAATGCACCAGCTAGTCGTCATCTAGGTTCTTTTGTCAGTGGCCGCCTTTTTGAGGCTCATACACCATGCTAGTCTGCTCAGGGCTGGTTCTGTGATGCTGAGGGATGCTTAGATACTGTGCTTGGGTAAGGTGGGCTTTCTGAGCTTGCATTTCCTTGATGTGGAGCTCAGGTAAGCAGTAGTATTCTCCCGGACTATTCACAGCTAGTCTTTGTAACATGATTTTTAGGATTCTCTTTCTGCGTACTTTGAGCAATGAAATAGAGCATGTTATTGACTTCTGAAGTGTTATTGGGAATCCATATTGTGTTTACTGACTTTGAACAGCAAGTATAGGAAGAAGTCTTATCTGCTGAATAAAGGATTGAGTCGGGATAGAGAAAGTGGCTCAGTTCCTAACTAAGCAACTGACTCTTTTGTCTGACTAAGATCAAGGTAAGGTGAGGTGGAAAGTGGACCTCTCTCTCATAAGTGAATTTTGAGGGCAACAACCACGAAAGCATGTGAAGTGCTCAGAAACTTTACTGGTTGGAGGCATGTGAGCCCTCCAGTCACAGCTTTCAAAGTTACTTTTCTGCAAACACAGCCAGAAGTCAGTGTTTTGGTTAGATTGGATTAATATCTTCTAGGCTTTAAGTTTTACTTGTGCTTTGGAAATTCATGTTTGCGTGTTTTTTGGTTTTTAGAGAACAAGAAACCAGTGTGATTGTGCTGTGTTACAGCACAAAGGTTCATTGCAAACCATGGTTGCATTTAACCATGTGAGAGAGTACTAAAGTTCTCAGAAAATCCACACTTGCATAATTCAGCTGTAAAGGGGAGAAGTGTGTGTGTGTGTGTTTTAGTTAAGGATACATTTTCCTGTCTTATGGTTCTTGCATTGTGAATCAATACTTACTGCACTCATATTTTTATCCAAGAACATTTTGCAAGATTTTGAATAAGGTATAGCATATTCTGAGCTGGGGAAGCTCATTTACTCACAGATAAAAGCTAGATTGTCACCTGATGATCCTTTCTCTTTGATCTTAAATTGTAAACAGAAAAAAAAGAGCCTGAAAACAGCATTATCTCAACCTAGAACAAATAAACGTAATGATAGCATCAGTGGGCTGATGGCCAGGGTCCTCTGTAATCTTTAGGCTGTCAGACTTCTGTTATTCTGACTCAAACTGCTGTTACAACTGACTTCAGTCAGTGGAGGTAAACAGAGAGAATGATAAAAACATTCCAGCCTGGGCTGCCACAGAACATTTTACACTTTTTTTGGGGAATGCATAAATGTTTTTGTGACACGACTTCATAGAGACTATTCCAAGTTATGTCACATACTGTGTTCAGACAGAGAAACATTGGAATAGTTTATAAATGTTTAATTTCTTCCTATCTTTTGACATAATTATAGTTACATAGTTGCAATTGTTGAAACAGTCTCTTGAAGACAGTATTCCTGGGAAAGAATCATGCCTGGAAACGGTCTTGAAATAATAAAGATTGATTTAGGGAAGTTGATCAGTCTTTGAAAGCAGCCAATAAAAAAATGCTATGGTTAAAAGTAACCTAACTAGCTTGAGGAGACAGAGCTCTAGAGCACGATGGCATTTACAGTTTCAGTACGATTGAAGGACCTTACTTGAATGTCTCACTATGCCCAGGTTCGGCCATTGTTTTATTTTTATGTAGAGTTGAAATCAGTTTTGACTGTTCAGGGAGGCAGAGTTGGGTCCATGTGGGTCTGATGAATCATATTGTGTTAGTCCATGATTTTATTATTTTTTCACTTGTGTTTGCTGCCATATCATTTCCTTAATTTTTGCAACCAAAAAAAGAGTCAAATACAGACCAGTTTTCTAATTTATTTTGACCCTTGCCTCCTCAGTACTACTGCTCTTTCTTGCTGTTTAGTGATTTTGTTTTTTCCTCTGCCATCTCCCTGCAGAGCGTAATTAAATACTTCAGCCACGTCCTTCAAATAATGGTAAATTTTCTCTGTGACATTCCGCAGCGTGCGTGAAACTGGATTAAGTTCCTATTGTGGTAATGCTAGTCATGCTTTAGTGTTGTTTCACTTCCCTCTTAAGGTCTAATTTAACGCAGTGAGATGTACAAGGGTGTGCTTATTGTTACTGGTGTGACATCAAAATTCAGGGGAAGCGGGGGGAAAAACACTAGGAGGAAAAGCACTAGGAAGATCATAATGTGTTTTAATAGTTCTTTCTTGTACTTGCTATGAAAATACATGATTCAGTTTTGTGAGCTTCGCTTTTCCACCTCTTGCATTATGCACAAGCATCAGGAGTGGATTTGCCCAGGGAACGCACCAGCCCTGCCACTCTAGCCCAGCTGTCACAGTTGTGTGGGTTTGCAGCCTCTCTGTTTGGATCAAGGTTGCCTCTGTAGGTACTGTGATAACCCACTAGAGCCTCTTCTCCTTCCTAGGAAAACAGATGATGATGATATAAATTTAAGCAGACTGTGGCATGTTAGTATAATATGAACTTTCAGAAGCCCTGAAATATATCGGCTGGGGCTGTCAGTCATTTTCAAGAGCAGTGGTAAACAAGGTTGCTCTGTCCCATGTCATTACTTCTGTAATCAACCATACCTCTGACTACCCCATTTTAATCAACTGTTTTTAAAATAAGAAGTTTTCTAAGTGCTGCCTTTGCTTCTGTGTTTTTTTTAATTATGGCTTGAACTGTTGGTTTTTCTTTTTCTTAAAAAAAAATTAATAAGTATGTTTTAAGTAATATTGTATTTAAATTTGGAAAAGTTGTGAGAATAAGGAGAGAATGGTAGCAAAAAATTATCTAGATCTCCATTATATAAAGTAAGTAAATGTATGTCAACTCTGAAGTGTTAGGTTCAGATAATTCCCTCCAGATTTTCAGGATATCTGTGTAAAATGATTTTCTAATCACTACAATTTTGAAAGCTGAGTTCAGTAGAGTGATTGACAAGTGATACACCCTTTTAGAAGTCCATATATTAAATTACCCTACTGTCTCACTCCGTTCAGATTCTGAACCTAGAAGTAAAATTTTCATTCCGTTTTCTGGAGAATTTGACATCATAGTATTCAAAACACAGGAAAGTAGGGAAGTGGAAGTTAAAAAGAGGCATAGGAGGAGAGTAATTGAAAGAAGGCAGGGGAAGAATAGTGTTAGACTGAAGAGAAGTTAGAGAGATTAGGAGTAAATACGTAGATGAAAAGTGTTGCAAGAAAAACTGAAGATGAGAGAAAGGACAAAACTGAAGGAAGCTACGTAATGGAGGACTTATTGTATAATACAGGCTTATTGAAAGATTTCTGCTAAAATCTGTTAAGAAAACCTTTCTCAGACTGTTATTTCCATTCCATACAAGTACTGGATGATTTCTTTCTGGGTCATGCTAAAGCTTACCAGAGTATTTGAGCATTGTATAATCATCTCTGATAGGAAAATAGTCAATGTTCACTTGAACATAAAGCAAGAACAGATCTGTACGTTCTGTGAAGTGACTGATTGCTAAATGAATTGATGCTACTACAAGTCATTAACTAGAGCAAGAAAAAAAATTATGTAGGAGCAACTTCCATACTACAGGTTTGAATTAAGATTCTGTGGGTGAAACAGAAGGATCCAAGTGGTCAAGGAGGTACATGATTCTGAAAACAGTATTTTTAATATTGTGAAGGTACTGAATTTTTATTTCATCAAACTTGTCATATTAATACTGAGAAGAGCCCATTGTAGACAGTAATGTAAGAGGTCCAGGGTGTTCTGGGCTGCCAAAACCCCTTTGGGGTTAGACAAATACTGATTAGGTTCTGAAAAAGTTGTGCTGCTGCCATATTATCAAATACAGACAACTGTCTCTGTTAAAAGTACATTTTCTGAGAGGAGGACCAAAGTAACGTGATCAGGGATTCTCATTTCAAATCTGCACTATTTGAAATTTGTGGAACAAGCTGAATGGTCTGTAAAGTAAAGACAAAATTTCTGTAGACCTCCCCTATAGCAGGAGTTATAGAGTACCCGGTTTAGACATAGGAGAATTGGAGGATGTTATTCTTTTAACCTGTAAGGAAATATTATGTGTTTGTCTTAAATAACTACATTCGTTTGGGCCAGAAAAACGCTTTGGTGTTTCTAATAAGGACCTTGAAGCATCCGGTGATTTCACCAAGACCTTTGAATCTGCAAAAAACATAGCTTGAACCTTAAGTAACTAAATTACTCAAGACAAACTGGGAAGTAATAGTATTAAAGCTAGGAGAAAGCTCTGACATTCTCCACAAAAATATTTAGTTTTGCAAATTAAAATATCTTAAAGGTTCCTGAATTAAACAAAATCTCAGCTCTGTATTTCCCTTTACTGGGACAGATAGCAGAAGATAGATAAAATGCTGAAATACAGACATGAGTATTAAATCTGATGTTGACCTTGAGCTATAGAATAAACTCTGAATTGAAAGAGATCTACTGTACTTTGTACTTCATTAACATATATCTGTAAACACTATGGGGTCTTGATTGATCTTTGGTATCTAAACATTACATCATAATTAACAACAAATCCAGAAATATATTATAAATACATGGAATAATAGTACATTAACCTAAAGGACAGCAATAAATTGCAACGCTTAGCATAAACTTGCAAACCACTAATGGGCCACTGTGCAGTTTGTTTATACTATAAGCAGTCAAGAACTCTGTGTAATGTACAGTAACAGTGTGGTGGATAACAACAAGTCTGTTGTGATAATTTATATACATCTTTTTCATGGACACACACAGCTGATTTTTTTTGAAATGATTTCTGAGAATGCTGGAACAAGCATTCTGACCTTAGCTTGGTCCGATGCTTTTTTCCAGTTCTACTGAAAAGAAGTTAAGGATGCTTTAGCCTTGCAGATGGATGTATACCACTTTGATGTGGAAGTATTTAATTCATGCCCATGTATGAAATTGGAAGGATACTCTGAACTGAACTCCTTGATCTTTCTGTTACACTGCTGCTAGTCTTATATCTCTGAAAGACAAGGTAGGCCATCCTTGAGACTTCTCGGAGATAAGTGGTATCCTTACAGGTATAAAGGTAGCTTCCAAAATACTCTTTGCTATTGCTAAGTAAGTTTTCATAGATATATTCCTATAAATCGTAATTCAGTTCACACTCATCTGTCAACACTTTTTTTTTAAAATGAGTCCTTAAAAACCTGTTTGTTCTGTGCTCCTGTGGTTTCAGACATATTTTAAGGAGTCATTACCATGATATTCACTGCAGTTGGGAGTGGGTGTTTGTGATCATTATTTTGAAGAGAACATTTTGGATTACATTGTTACAAACTTTCTTCCTGAAGATCAGGAATATTTGTTTTCTGTGTAATGTTTAGATTGAGAAGAAACATCCTGTAATGATTGTTTCCCCCTGTCTTGGCTTGAGTTATCACATGCCAGGGCCTTTGTATATTTTTTTAAACAACATAATCCTAAGGATGCATAGTAAAAACTGAGTAATAATATAGAAACATTCATTTCTGTTATGCAATAAAGATATATTTATTTCCTCTATCATTCCACAGAAAATGATCTGAAAATTAAATGTCTTAAATCCTCCACCAAATGATGTAACATAAGATGAGCAAGGGTATGTGGTAAACATGAGTGAAAGCAGCAAGTTAGAGTTTGGCTGTGAAGTCTTTCGAAGCAAGTACAGAAGGGAAGAGGTTGAAGAGGCGCAGACGGGCCCATGTGTCTCTTCTGTAAATAAGACTCAAAGACACTGGTTTGCAGGGAGATGTGTAAAGTACTTTCCAGATAGCTGCAGTCTGGGGGGAGAAGACTCTTGCGCTAGGAACACAAAACTACAGAACCAGATAGAAGAGGCCTGTGTTGGAGGCATGGAGTGAGTGCACAGAAGAGCAAAGAGAAAGGAAGAGAAAAGCCGTGTTCTTGAGTGCGGCTGGGACAAACAGTTTTAGAAATCGGGAAGGGAATTCAAAGCTGGGTCTGAAATGAATGGCACGCATTCGGAAAACAGTGATGTGTTCAGATGGGTCAGCACCTAAAGACAGCCATTGCCATTCTTCATGTTATCAGAAATAGAAAATAGGGCCTTCCATCAGATTGAAAATGTATTCCAACAAGTTTAATGATTTTTATTATATTAATGAGTTTTGTAATTGAGAATGTTAATTTGCATACAGTTCTTGTGTTTCATTTTTGACCTGTAGAAATTGTCCCTTTGAACAGCAAATATTTAAATACTCTTGGTGCCATAGTTTGACACTGTGGCTTTGGCGTTTCTTTTTTTGGCCCTTGTTAATCCCTAGGGGGTCTCTAATCCTTCTTGAGCAATCTATTAAGGTGAAACACTTTGTAGGCAAACTAGGAGCTTTAAGTGCTGTGACTTTATATCGGTAATACCAGAATCACTGCAAGTGCTAAAGCTGTCAGATTTCTGGGAGGTTGTTTAGCTATATCATTAGCAGATCATTTGGGTATGTCACCATAATTGAAAAGAACAGGTGTGTAGTGCTGTTTTTTAGTTTATCTATGTAATGTTGATATAGCATTTTGTATAGTGACAGTCTGTCAGACAAATATCTTGTCACAAGACTTAAATCCCTTTTTATCTCAAGGCTTCAGGGCTCAGTTGGAAACTTGCACTTTGATGAATACTTGCTGCTTTTGTCTGGAATAGTTGGAGTGCATTTCTGGAATATTTGTCAAGATTTTATCAGTGTTTACTCCAATTTGAGTACCTAGTGTATTGTAAAACTGGCTTCAGTGAAATCTTAAAGAATTTTATTTAGTTTATGCTGTTTAATAATATAACGAAAACTAATTCTTCATCTATATGTTTATTTGCCATGTTAAATCCCACTTGTGTACATGGTTCTTTTTGGTCAGCTTTTACCTTTAAAAACGTTTTGGAAGAATTGTTTTAGGATTTTTTTCTATGATAAATCATTTTAACTTAATCTACTTGTTTTCTTGAATTGTCTGCCAGTATGGGGCTGGAAACAAAGTTTAATCTCTCTTTTAAAACATTCCTTCAGGAACAAGAATTTGCTTTCTGTTGAAGTGTTACCTAAAGCACACTTAAGAGAATTAAATCCTTCTGGATTTCATACCTGAAATCACAAGCAGTAGCTACAACAGAAAATATCTACCTATATTTTTATTTTTGCCTCAAGACCAGCCATTTTAAGGAAAAACTAAAATGAAAATCAGGTTTCTCAAGTGGTGGATAAGTACTCATAGGCATAAAAAGAAATCTAACTGGGGTCTTTCTTGGGACTTTAATAGCTGATTAATAAAGGTTCTTATGTGTCTGCTGTTAGTATTGTGACATCCAGAAGTTCCAGAAAAATGGCCAAAGTTGTTAAGTTTCTTTTTGATAAAATGTTAACACCAAAGAGGAGGATAGGTCAGGGATACCTGGATGAATGGTCACCTCATTGAGGGATAGACTGATAGTAGCAGAAGTAGAGGCTGTTATAGGCAGCTTTTGAAAATACTGGCCATTGATTTTTTTTGTATGTTTAAATTACATGATATGTAGGACATGCTTTTCTGTTGATTTTTAAATACAGTTTTGTGTGCAAGTACTTCTCAAAATCAGACCCAGCATTTCTCAAAGTAGACTTCAGCAGGATCTGATTTTGAATATTCTAACTATTATGTTTAAGTAATTACGCTCTCATCCACTCAAAGATAGATGAAAAGTGAACTCATGAATCTGGACTTCTGGTTATCACTTAGTCACTAGACATATCAAAAATATCTGGCATAAATATGAAAATGTTGTCGATTTCTGTCTTGTTTTCTTACCTCCCTGGTCTCCTTTTTAGGTAGTTTCTAAAATTTAAAGCAAGAAAGCAAGTGACATAGAATATGTCATTGAAATGATTTCCCAACTCTTTTGAGAAGTAAATTAAATTTAAAAATTACAGCAAACTCTTGCGGATTTATGTAGTGCTTTGCATCACTGTTTGTTTTAATGAGTGTAGGCATCTTGAAAAGAAAAATCTCAGAATATTTTGAAAAGTACACAGGATAACTAGGTATTAAACTCTACTAAAGATCCTTGATCAGTCAGTATATACAAGAAAAATTCAAGTTAATGTCTAAATTTTGTCTTTTCTTTAATGATTCCTATTAAGATTTGTCCTTTAAAACATGACAGTCCATTTTCTGTTTAGATGTGTGTATACTGACTATATATCCATTTCACTTTTCTATTTTCCAGGTACAAGATATCTCCTTCAGCCATGACTGTCGTTGGGTTGTGGTCAGCACACTTCGGGGCACTTCCCATGTTTTTCCCATCAATCCTTATGGTGGACAGCCTTGTGTCCGAACACACATGTCACCCCGAGTGGTAAATCGCATGAGCCGATTCCAAAAGAGTGCAGGTTTGGAAGAGATTGAGCAAGAACTGACTTCTAAACAAGGAGGTCGCTGTAGCCCTGTTCCAGGCTTGTCAAGCAGCCCATCTGGCTCACCGCTCCATGGTAAATTCCTTTTTTTTTTCCCCCCTCCTTCTTTGCTTTCTTTTTTCTTTTCTTTCTCTTTTTTTTTCTGTTCCCCCACCACCACCTTCCTCCCCACCAACACACACATTGTCAGAAAATCTAACCCCTTGAATCAGTAATTCCCATATCCTCAACAATATTTCATTACCTGCTAGATAGCTGCCTCCCTCAAGAAGATTTGGTTCCAAAATACTTTTGGAGATCTTGGCCTAAACTTCACTATAGTATTCCAACTTCATATTTCAGCAGTACTTGCTAGCAAGCAGAAAAATGGAAACATTGAATTTACTGGAGTTTGCAAGACTAGATTTAGATCATTCCATTTGCCCATCTAGGTTATGCCATTAAAAATGAGAGTTTCATAAAAATAAGGTGCTGCAAAAGTATGTAGAGTATGCAGATATTATAGGAATGAGCAATGGTAGAAATACTTGAAGATAGGTCTAATTTTGCAGCCTAATTAAGTAAACTATGCTATCACAGATGTGTTAGTAACTTCCACTCTAAACTGAAAGTTTTGTGGTCTTTACGTTTCAGATTTTGTTTCACAGCTAACTCAAGGTCAGTAATCTGGCCTATATTTAAATACAGTTACCTAAAATTCTCATTGCTTATCAGCCTGGATGATCATGGAACACATCTAGATATCCACATTAAATATTATGTGAGGAGAAATGAAAAAAGTAAGCAAAATGATCTTGATGGAATAGATTTCGTCCACTTCATTTTTTTTTATTTTTTTGTTTTAGCAATGTGGTCAATAACAGAATATACGAAGGGAAAAAAGTATATAAGAATTGATCTGTAGCTCCTACTCTTGTGGTTTATATGCTTTGGGGAAACTAAAAGGAGAAGGGAAACCTCTAAAAAGGTTCAAAAATCCAGTTTCTTCAGTTTGTTTTTTGCTGTTTATTTTGCCCTCCTCTTTGAGGTTGTTACTGGTAGCTTGTTTGGATTCAGAATTTGCTCATTCTAACCTCTCCTTTCTCGTAAGAGCAAGTCAGAGCTTCCCTTGAAGTGAATGCTGAAATACCCGTTTGGGGGGGCCGAATGCCCCTTTCCAGCCTAAGAGCGTTACTCTCTGATTGCTACTAGTATTAGATGTGCTTGTGAGAACCTAACTGCTGGATATTTCTACTGTCATAGTCAAGATGGTTGCTGCTAGAGATGATCTCTGGGGGGTTTCTGAATCAAAGGGACATTTTCATTGCTTGTTGATGATTAAGGGAGCAAGAGTTCTCTCAGAAGAACTCTGTGTTTTCTCTTTTAGACTTTTCTAAACAAACATAGCTGTTCTGAAGCATCTACCATGTTCTTCTGCCTGGAGCTATCAGAAGGCATCCAAATGTCTCTGCAGTCTCATTCTTCTTGGTGATACGTGTGTATCTTACCGTTGTCGTTTCTCTCTCACCGTTACACAACAGCTCAGCATGTCATGCTTGAAACAGACTTGGGATTCCTGTACACAATTATAGCACATCCCATCACTTTTAACTATTGACATCACATAGAGAAGAGGCAGGAGCTATCAACTTATGTAGCTTTTATCCAACCAATTCTGTTTTCTGTCAGGGGAAATTACAGTAAGTTGTTGCCTTTACAGTATTCTTAGGTACATTTGATGTTTTTAAATAGATTTGACACATTTTATGAGAAGAAGAAGCATTTTCATTTGGCTTTATCATTTCATGGATTTAAGGCAGCAGGGTTGCTGTGACTACTGAAAGGTTGATAATTATGCCATAGGAATTGGAAGTAGTGAGTGATGACTGTGAAGTGCAGATGAGATCTCAAAAATAATACTGCAGTCTTACAAGAAAGGAATATCCTTTAAATGGTTCTTCCTCATCTGCTACTCTCGTTAACAAAAGCAACTCATGTCCACCTAGCAGACTTAGCATAAGAGTATGCAATAACCGTAGGATATTAGGCACATGTTGTTGTTTAAATGAGATAATCCAGAACACCATGGTGCTTTGACTGAAAATAAGAGATTTTAGACTTAAAACAAAACAGTTCTGTGTGTGTCTTACAAAAAAAAATCGTAACCAAAAGATAAAAATGCTTAATTTTAAATGATCTTCATTTGGTAAAATGCCGTAATGTTTTTAGTAATATTTATTGCTGCTTTTTCATTTAGGTAATCTTTTAGTTTACCTAGCACAAGTCAGGCAGGATATTGAACCATATTATATGCTTCTTATAAAAACCCCTTTATTATCAACTTGGAAAAAAAAAAACAACTGAAGTTCACAGTGACTTTCAATGGAGGGATTTTGTGTGAACGTGTGGCAGCTGGATTAGCCAGCAACTGTGGTGATTATTTTAATTTGTGAACTAAAATGGGTTTACACAGACTGTAACAGCTCCTTATCATACTGTGATGTTAAATTATTTTTGTTTGGAGGAGTTATGGCAGTCTTGTGACGGGAGTGTAGCTAGTACTCAGAGCAGAAAAGAGCAATTCTGGGTTTCATTCTTAGCTTTACTTTTAACTTGCTGTGTGACCCCGGTCAACTGATTCAACTGATTTTTGTATACTGGTTTTCCACTTTGTAACACAAAAGTAGTAATCTCTCTGACCTGTATGTGTAGAATTTAAAGTTTGTAAAAAAATATTTGAGATTACCGGAACTATTAATTCACATGTCTTTTTTTTAGTCTATTTATGTGTTTTTGCACTTACTTTCCATAGAATATTGAAGAATAGAGAGTGATTTTAATTCATGGGCTGTTAGAATTTTTACAAAGTTAGACGTATGTTCTTATTTTGTATTACTATTCAAGAAAGAATAACTATTACTTTCCTTAGTCATCCTTCTAAATGCAGATGATTATAGTAGAAATATCAGCATAGACAAGTGTTGCAGAGAGCACTGTTGCAATGATATAAATTGTTGATTAAATGGCAGATTCAGAGAAGATTATGGTAAACTGGTTTTATTTCTGATTTGTGTGTGTGCGTGAAGTCTTGACATCATGATTTTCCTTTTATGTCCTTCACAATTTAGAGAAGTTTTGAGTAAGCCTTAAGCTACAAAAACTGCTGTTAGTCCTTCTGCTAGTGTTTCTTTCACGTTACGGTAACATTGCAACAATCTTAGGCCAAAAGAATGGACTTTTGTGAACAAGATCTTGTAGGTTATCTCTTCTTTTGGCTACGAATTACAGCCCCTTGATATAAACTTGTGATTAGTTTTTGTTGCTGTAAATATTTGCAGAGTTCGGACTTTGTAATACTTTTCTCACTTGTTTTTTAACTTCTAGTTTCAAAATGAAACAATTTGCTATGTGTATAGTAGCAAAGCAATCTATTTACGTTTTGTTCTGAGTACCCTACAAATTGTTTACCCATACAATGTAAGCCTATATTGGGGGTGGCAATGATTTCATTTCCAAATGAATCATTGTTCAGCTTTGTTCTTTTTAGCAGAATGAAATAAACTGTTAAATAGAAGATGATAGAGGTTGGTTTTTTTGTTTTTGTTTTCGCACCTTTTATAGCTAACATAGATTTTGTTTGGGTTATTTTGTCTGTTAATCCAGTGAGGTTATATTTTTCTCATTCAGTTGGGTTGCCAGAGTATGTTGTCAGTGATATCTGAGTTAAGTTGGTATCCTTTTATGGGCTTTTACTATTATAAGACTATTATGACATCAATTGGTTGCAAGGCTGAAAGTTAAAGTAGAATATGGCCTTATGTGACCTTTTTACATATATAAAATAGAGGTGGCGGTACATAGCTGTCTCACAGGTATGCTTTATTGTGAAAATGGAAAGCTCTGTGCAACCCTTAAGTATTATTTTGCAAATTAAAATTAGTGTGTATTATCATTATTTCTCACACCAGCACTAAGTCAATCTGAACCTACTCAGAGCTTTTCGCTGTTGTTCACTGCAAGGTTTTCCAAAGTCATAACATAGCACAAATGTTAATATATTAAGTTAAGCGTACATTGAACCTTTCACTATGAATCTCCACCTACTAAGAACATTCAATAATGATATGATTTTTTGGAGTTTGTTTTCTTGTTTTTTAATTGTGGATTGAAGTTTTTATTTGCATTGTGTATTTTTGCTAAAAGACCATTTGTAATACACAGTGATTTTATTTTAAAGTTAATGCCTAAGTGGAAATGTAGTACATAAATTTAGCACTGTGAAAAAACAGGCCGTACTGTATATATTGCATTTAGGCTTGAATTTAGCTCTTTAGGAATATTCTATTATAGCACATTTTCCATTGCAAAAATCTGTCTTTTTTGATTTTAAAAGTTAAATGGCGTTTTCTCACTTTTCTTTCTTTTGTAATGAACTTGCAACATGATTAAAATCCAAGCATAAATCTAGAAGTTTGATAAGCCTGCAGTCTGAGATGCTTTAAATATTTTCACGTTACTTTTCACTATTTCCCAGAGTGAAACTCTTTTTACTAGAAGAATTCTTATGGGAAAGCGGAGTTGAAAGGACTGACATCATCAGCCCTTCCTGAAAAACAGATTGGTTTCCTTTAAGTAACACTCACTTAAGAAACCACCTATTTAGAGAGAGGAGGACAAAAATAGTTTCAAAGAAAATTAACTGTATAATAACTTAAAACACTGGGAGGCAGTTCCTTTCCAAGGTTTGACTCAAGAACTGGCACTGTAAACATGAGCTGAAAACAATTATTTGAAATGTCTCTATTAAGCTTTTTTCTATTTTGTAAATTGTAGCTTCTATAGCCTGAAAATTTTTTTTATAAGTGTATAGAAACGATAAAGAATGCTGCGGAATGGGCCCCATTTTTTACGTACTTTACGTGTTGATATCTGCTCGATCATCGCACTCTTCTGCAGCATTGCCCTTGGAGGGTTTTTATTTAAGTGGCCTTTCCAGCTGATTTGTTTCCCGGGCTTGTCCGGAGGCCCGAGCTGGCCGGCGAACGCTTCGCCTCCTCCCCGCGTCGCCGCTTCCCGCGGAGGGCGGCGGGCGGCGGCCGCCACCGGCCCCTCTAGAGGGCGACGTTTTCTCAGCGATGGCGCCGCAGGCCGCGGCGGCCGCTCGGCCGTGCCCCGGTTTGCTTATTTACCACCCCGTTTGCGCTGCCCGCCTGCGAGTCAGGGGTTTAATAACGCTTTGTTCTGTCGACTTCTGCGAGATAAGTTTTAAGAGGAAATTTTATTCACGCTTTGAGAGAATGTGCTTCTGATTATACTCTCTCTCTCTTTTTTTTTTTTTAATATATATTTATTGATGTCTCCAGACAAACTCTCAGGTGTGCTCTTGGCTATTTTGTATGTGTTAAACATACCGAATGCCATAAGAATAGACTTTTTTTTTTAATCAGTGCAGGAAGAGTTTACCTTGCGGTGGATGAGTCACTCGCGTAGATCCTCTGAATTCAGGGGAGGAGTGGGCCGGTTAAAATTTATAACCGTTCTGTTAACTTCACGTGCTCTTGGCATCTCTCTCTACAGGTTGCAGGCAATTTAAAACAAACAAGCAAAAAACTACCTGTGGGGCCTTGTCTGCCTCGCGCGGCTTAGGGGCCGTCGTTGCCTTCTGGAAGGTTCCGGGCGCTGCCGGCGCGAGGGGCACCGACAGCCAGCTGTAAGCACCAACTCGGGCACTGCCAGCGGCTTGCTGGCCGTAAATGAGCTGTGTTTTTAGCCGCTTCGTTGTAACGGCTGGAGAATCGGTGCAGTGAAAGAAGTGGGTGGTGTATTTTGGATATTTTCTGAAGTGGAAGGAAAAGATCCATTCCCTTCAGGATAAGCAGGGAAGTAGACTGATAAATTCTGTCACAAGGGAAGTTCGTGTCTGTACATAAAGTGTTTTAGAAGTGGGTTTTTGTGAACAGTGGGGATCTCGGAGACTGGGGCAAATATACATTTGCCTATATGTTTCAGAAGTTGCAAGTATTCCAGGTAAATTGAGGATTGGAGGAGGCTGACATCAGAAGGGAATTGCAGTTCCTGAGAGATGAAGTGTAAAAAATACGACTCAGTGATTTAACACAGCGAATGCCAAAGCAGTGGTCCCAGCAAACTGTTTTGGAAAGGCTGCGTGTGCACTAGGAGAGAGGCAGTAATAGGTGGAGCGTAGGAGAGCGTGGTGGCGAAGACGGGCCGGGAGGTGTGAGGAAGGCTGGAACCGAGAGAGGAGTTAGACTGAAGCTCTCCTGCTTCGGTGGATGATTTCAGTCTTGGTTAACATCAAATTGAAAAAATTTCTATAGGGTCAAGTGCCGATGTGTTGGAGGCATGTAGCAAAGGAGTCTAACAAGATGTCGTAACCAGCTTTTAAAGTCTTTATCTGAAAATTACTTAATAAAATGACATTGTGGGATTCTATTATTATTTCTATTGTTCCCTCAATTTTTTCCTCATAATTTACTAGCAAAAGGATGTTTTTCCTTCTGCAGATCTTGCTACTTAACCAGGGATGTGAAAGACAGGCTAGCATATTTCCTTCCCTTACATCATGAACAATAAAGATGTCCTGCAGATTGTGCATTGCTTTTGCCATTGTCACCAGTGGAAATCAGTAAACCGTGACGGTAGTGATGCACAAGGAATGTGCTCAACCGTTTTATGGCTGCTTCAGTCCTGAAGACCTTTACATGACCAGAGGAACCGGATTCACTTGTATACAGTTTGTTTGCAGAGCTGAATGATGTTGTAAAGCAGAATTCAATGTGAAATTTAATAGAATTTCACTCTGGGAGATAGCGAATGATCACCATAAAAGCAGTCACTAAGATTAAACTTGGAAATAACGAACCAGCTGAAGAGAGATGGTCACCGAATGACTCAGCCAGGAAAGGTGTGTTGAATGGTGTTTGTGTCAGAAGCACAGAAGGGGAAAGGGCTGAAATTGGCCCAGGAGGAAGAGAGAGTCTAGGACGGGGAAGACAGAGTGGTCCAGAAGTAGGTTGGCGGGTCAAGGAGTGGGTTGGGGGAACCACCACAGGTGAAAAAAAAGGTAGTTTTACCTAAGTGATCTAAGTCCATAATGATATGTTTGATCGGAAGGCAAGAAAGTGGTATCTAGAGTTTTGCAAGAGACCGAATAAGCAAAGGGAGGAGGTTTAATTGTTGAAGGTGTTATATGACAAGAAAGGTTTGGAATGAAGGAGAGTGAAGTCCCCTGAATATGAAGCTCTGTGTTAGTAAGCAGAGGGGGAAAGGAATGGGGGAAAATAGCTGTTAGGAACAGTAATTTTATCTGGTGAAATTACTGAGTTCAAGCCCAAACACTGTCTGCTTCCCCTGGCAGTGGGTACCTTTGGGGCACAGCTGCTACCACTGCTGAAAGGGAATCCAAGGCAAACCCCTTGTGCCTGCAGCGCTGAACCAAATTCTCTGTGTATACGATCAGTGATTGATTATGCAGTAAATGGGTGCTGCTCTTGTTGTCTTTGAGTTTATTATTCTTAAGTAAGGCATTTAAATCAACTGTGCATTTTTGGTAGTCTGAAAAATGTAAACACTTTAGGGAAAGAAACGTAAGCAGTAAGATTGAAAATAAAATATACTTGTATCTTTTAAAAGGTTTATCTTTACCCTTCTTAAATATGCTGATTTGGCTTATTCTATTTGCTTAGTCTTTGTGGGCTGTTAAAATCGGTTGCTTTTTCCCATCTCAAGGAAATGCATCTTTGACACTTCTCATGACCTGAGTCACGATGCTGACACAGAGCCAGAAAACATCCTTAACGGTCATGGGTAAAAGAGCAGAGCTGCTGAGGGTGTGTGTGGTGGGTGGAAGAGGGAGAGAGATTGCTATGGTTTACTTTAGTTCCTATTCTATGGGTGTTTCAGACAAGCCATTTATTATAATTATTCATGGCTATTATTATCAAGTTCTCATATGCAGTGGTTCTCAAGGCACGTTTTTTTTACTTAGCTTGTGATAAATACTGTGCGTTCAACCTGGATTGAATTCAGACATTAAAATATTGTGCTAATTGTTGTAGACAGAGCAAGGGAAAATAAGGTGTAGGTAAAAATGTTCAAAAATAAGCCACAGAGGTATTATTAACATGTAGTTTACCATGGATACCAAATTCTGATGAGCTAAATTTGGGTGAAGGGCTGCTATTGAACTTTCCTATTGCCTCACCCAACGCAACTGCATACAGAGCTGTCCTTCAAGAAATACCTAGAATAGTCTCTTGCAGTTTTAACGCAAACTGACCAGTTTTTCTGACTCTGCTGTCCCAGTACTAAAAAGGTAACAGTTTGCAAAGATCATTTTTTTTCCTATGTAATTGGAAAGTATAGTCCTTTCTGCAGAAGAGTTTACAAACTCAAGTGCAGTGCTGTGGTAGCTACAGCTGTACGGCTTCTGGTCCTGAGCTGGCTTACAGCCGCATGTTGTGGAGCATGGGCAGTGCACCTTCGCATTGGTCTGTAAAATGCTACGTACGCGTACCCCTAACAGTTAAGAGAAACCAATCTTGCAGTCTGTTAATCTGGGAAGAATTGAAGGTGCAAAGCCGTGTACAAACAGGATGGCCGCTCTCTGGACCCCTGCCTACAGCTGGCGTTTACTAGAGATGACCTAGTAGTAGAAAGGCCAGTTTAGCTAACGTTGCTGGTAACTACTGTCTGGAGCAAACCAGCCGAAGTGTTACTGCTACAGCCTGCTTTTTGGCTATGTGAAGCCTGGAGCCAACAGCTGGCAATCAAGTTTTGTTGTTGTTTTTACTTCATGGAGAGTTTTGCCCATAGATGGAGTTGAGCTTTGCACCAACAATGTTTTCGGTTAAATAAATCCTGAAAGATAATTATTAGGCCAGATATACGTGTGTGTGTTTCCGGGAGGGGGGGAGGGGGAGGCTGGGTTCTAATAAAGTGCTTCAAGGCTACTTAAACTGTGCAGATCTTTGGAGCAACTGTAGTACAACAAACCAGTACCTGTACAGAATGGGAGGGGAAGCAGCAAGGGAAGCAAATCTTCACTTCAGATTTTCAAAGAGAGATTTTTTAACACGGTAGTTAAGTCTGTGGATGTTCCCATAGCTGCTGACGCGCAATTCTGGGGGGTGAGAGCAGAACGCCGTCACTGTTGCTGGTACGCCTGGCTTTGTCTCCTCTTTGACTCCTCTAGACTATGAATGTAACTTCTTTTCCATGCAGGAAAAGAAAAAACATGTATGGAGGTAGGAATACTGGTCAGCTGTACATCACTAATTGTAGAAGTAAATGACAGATCCTAATTCCAAGTAGAGCTTGAGTTTTGAATTGTTTTTTCATAATTCATTTTGGATAGGTAGAGATAACAGGCAGCAAAGAGGTCAGTTGTAGTTTCGTATCCCTCTTAACCTTTTCCAGGGACGAGAGATGTTTAGGGTATCAGTGGGACACGTGGTAGCTGAGGGACGAAGATTCTAAAACTGAAGCTTGATAGAAGAAAAGAGAAACTTCAGAAGGAGAAAAGGAGTATTATGAGGAAATGCTCAGATTTTGTGCAGATGATGCTGCACAAAACTTGAAAAGAGTAGAGCTTAGACCAGCTGAAGTTCAAGGAGCTCGGTTAAGAGGGCAGAGGAATCTGTCTCTCATACGTAGCTGAGACACTTGGACTGATGTTCACATGTCTCGGCAGAGTATGCTGGACGTATGAGCTTGCTGGTCACCGTTATATGCCTTCCTGTGTGCAAATAGACAGAAAGTTCTGCTTTTGTAGGATAAGCATGAGAATTAGTGCAGCTAATGTGTTTCAGAAAGTTCAATACCGAGCAGTTTTAAACATTGCAAAAACAAATGGCTGCATTATTTTCTCACATCAGTTTGCACAGAATTAATTTAGTGATAGGTTTTGGACCTGCACCAGTTTAGCTGAGAGAAAAAATTGCTATAAATAACTAAATTATGTGTGCATACATGCTGTAGCTTATACAATATATTCTTTCTTTAATGGGTCTAATTGTATTGTAAATGTTGAGGGTTAGGGTGAGAAATAAAGCTAATTTTGGTAGAATACAATTTGAGGAAATTGCAATGTACATTTAATTTAGAAGTGATAGTTTTACTTATGTAATTATGGTTAGCTGGCTTTTTATTCCTATTTTCTAGGAAAATGAGTAATATTTTACAAAGAAAAATAAAACATGTTTGACTGACTAAAACAAAACAGAAAAGAAAAAACCCACTTCGTCAGTAATTAGTGCTCGTGGTATTGAGTGTTTCTTTGGACGCTATTGAATTTGTCTGTCATGCTCTTCCAAACTACTTCTGTGAGCCAGCATTGCTTCCGCAGGGTTCTTTATTCAGGTCACAAGGCAGTGTTTCTCACCAGGGCGCTGCTGTTTCCTCTTCCGACTGTAGTAGATTACAGATTATACTGGAACATGTCTGAGAAAAGGTCAGAAAAGAGGGTGAAAGTCTTGGAACTGTAGCTGGGAAGCTTTTTATTCTCATCTGTGAAACTTTTTGTATTGAATGAAAAGCAAAACAAAATAAGCCACCACATATATGACACTTTTGTTTTCCCTGGCATTTGCTATTTTCCAGTTAGAAAGGATTTTATTTCTCTTGCATTATATAATTAGTGAATGTTTAGTTGAGGAATCTTCAGGATTACCCTAGACAGAAATAATGGCTAAACAAAATTCATTTTCTCTGAAGTCAGCCTGCCAATGACTGCATAGCCTCAAGTTACTGTGCTTTTATGTACCAATTTAAGATGTTTATATGTAGTGTTAATGTCATTAAAATACGTGGTACACTTTGAAACCTAGTCTGTTAAGTTCTGTAAGATATAAAGGCTAATCAAATGGTTTTGAATTTTAATGATGTCACTATTAATCAGGTTTTTTATATAGGAGAGTAATAGAAGAATGGAAACAAAAAAATCAACACAAACATTTTACTATGCAGCTGAGAAGTGCTCAATGCCACTTTAGCTTTTTATCTCAAGGGTATGGAGAAACTAAACCAATCATTACTTTCCTACTAGAAAACACTGTCCTGTTTGCCTTGCTTAGTAACCGGGTGAAATTTCACAATGCAGGAGGGTCTCACAGCACTACAGAGTGGAGACAGGCCACATACACTTGAAACTGCTAGGGGAAATTTAATGGGTAAAAGTTATTTAATTTCATTTTGGTGTCAAGTTGGTGTATGCATCCTTTTAATGTTAAGGAATGTAGTTTGGGTCTTATAGCTAGATTGTGCATTACTAAGTACCCTTTCCTCTAACAGATCTAACTTGGTTGAGGTTACTGTCTGCACGTGAGGCTATGATCCCCAGTATAGATGTATTAGAGCTAGATTTGAATAAGGTAACAAGTAGTTTGGTTGCGTTAACATGGTGCTGTGCATGTACCAAAGAGAAGAGCAAATTTACAGTAGATATATCAATGTAGCTGCATCAGCATGATACTTTGAGGATCTAGTGTAGTATCTTTGCATAACATTGGTTGCACTGTGCTGTATTAATATATCAGCTCCTTGGGGCTAGCATGAGTTTATCTGCAGTGCTGCATTTTGATGCGTGTGTCATTAATAGCTGCAAAAAGCAGGATGTTTTTCTCCCCCTCGCCTAAAAGAGGATCTCTGACAGTAGAGTGCCCTGAAGTACTCCATTCAAATGCTGACCAATTTGAAACCTGGCCTGAATTCATCAAGGCTCTTAGTTGATCAGAAGAGGACAAGTTCACTGTATTAATTACTTTTGGTTGATTGAATGCTTTTTATGAAGTGTTGCAAACTAGTAAGTCTAGTACATTTTCTCCTAAGCATAGCTTTCCCTTCATATTCAAAAATATATTTATAAAAATTGAAGAAATGTGTGAATTGATCAAATGGCTAAATCTCACATTTGTGCCTTTGAGTATTTTATACTTTTAAAAGTAATTGGGGGAAAACCACTCTCTGGTGATCCGAAATTAAAATTTGTAGCTATCAATAACTTACTATTACAATGTCGAAGGTATCTAAATAACGGACATTGCCACCCCCAGGTAGTGTTAAACTAGTGCATATTGCAGCTATGAAGTCAGCCTTCTCCTTGGACAAGGAAGGTGGTGGTGTCAGGCAAAGGTGAAGCAGAAGGGACACAAGCTCTGCAAGGCCTTACCTGGGAGTAGCTACTGATGGCTTTTCCACAGATGTCCGGCTTTGTCAAAAAACAGTAAATCTTGTGAAGCTTATTTTCCTTATAGCATCTGTGTTTTATAATGGTGCCTTTAATTTGTTTTTTCTTTGTCTGCTGGGATTTCTTTTGTCCGGCACTTTCAGGCCTCCCTTTTTTTTTTYTTCTTTTTTTTTTTTTTTTAGTGGAAGCAAGTACGTGAATGACGACTGGCTTGGGAATATACCCCTGCAAGGCTGACATGACAGGCTGTTCCCTATGTGTAACAACAAAGCCCATTGTTGTTTTCTTTCTTCACTTTTATCCTCAACTTAATCCATTTTTCCTATGAGTATTTGTGGAATAAAATGTCTGGAAAAATGTGGCTCAGATTTTGAATGGATGGTCGGACAGTGTTTTTGTTGCAAAATTTCAGTCAACGGGTACCAAGACAGAACCAATTGATTATATTTTTCATGTCTCAGTAGGCAAAGTTTATGCAATGAAACGCTGTACTTGTAAGTAAACTTTTGCTATCAGAATACCAAAGGCAGAACATCCTCTGTTTTTTGCAAATTGTGTGCTTGTTCTCTGCCTGCAAGTCCCTTAGTAAAATTAATATATAAGATTCACCAAGAGCTTGAATTGAGATATAAGAATTTTGTGCAATGGAAGTCTCAAAGGATGATTTAGGATTAATTGTAGGAGGTTTGCAATTTGTGTTTGGTGATAATTGGGAATTTGGACCTTTATGCATGCTTTCTATCCTTCTTGAATCTGTAGTATTTGAGTGGAAGTAATGCAAGAGTTTCCTTTTGTAGGGCATCTTGAGCTGTGGCCTAAGCTGAAGAGGGAGTATAGAAGTGTAGGCAATTGCAAGGAAATATATAGGAAAAATGAACCTTAAGCTAGACTGGCTTTAATATATTCCATGCACAGCTTGGAAATGCACACTTGACCAAAAGGATTTGCCTTGCACTGTGTCCTGAAGGTTGTTAAGCTCAAACTCTGGCTGATCACCAAGGAAAAGTGCTTCAGTGGTAGGGATGCTCTACAGAAAATGTTCTGACTCGAATTCTTGAGAGGGCACATTTGCTATGAAATTGTGGTGGTGGTGATGATGGTGATTAATTTTCTCTAAATTAACTGCAGTAGAAAGCATTCCTTGAGTGGTCAGTACAGTGTGACCTACCTGTAACATTCAGTATAAAACCAAGTTACCCTTTAAATTGTCAGTGCTAAGTGAAGCTACTCTGTTGTAGCTATAATTCAGGATTTTTATTCTTACTAATATATGTATTTCCTTACGAGTGTTAGTTTATACTGTCCACACGTGGCAAGGTAATTTGAGTACAGGATTCCTCAGTGTGCAGAATGCATTTGGAGGACTTAAAGTTTAGCATATTTTGTTGCGTGTCCTTTGACAGTGAATCAACAACTGCTTGAACTGTAGAAATAATGTTGATGCTTGACTGCATTCTTTGTGCTCTTTTGGCCTGATCCTACAGGCTTTTGCACACAGAACTCCCATTTAGTGCAAGAGGAGTTTCACACTTATGAGGGCTTGAGGAGTGGAGGGTGGCTTCTTACTGAGTTTCTGGAGGGATGCAATAGCACACCACAAAATTGTGAGCTTTTTTGAATGACTTATTAAATGTAATGTCTGACACTCTTTCATTCCAGTAGTGAATCTAGAATATAGCTTTTCCTGAATGCTTAGTAAAGAAGCAACACTAGTCATAGAGTGCGTTTACTGTATCCCAAGGCTATGCTGGTAGGAAGACAAGGTTTCATCTTTCTGATAGGTCTGAGGTAACGTTTTCCATGCAATGAAGATATGACTGTATAGAACACTTGCATCATAAAAATAGCTAAAAATAATTCAGTGAAAATGAAAACAAGTATTTTTAGTCTTTTCTATAAAGCAGTATTTTCCTTAACCTGATTCAACATCTCAACATTATTGTAGTCAGATTTTGAAGAAACCTCTACCGTCGGAAGTAATTTCTCCTTTTTGTAGCATTTCAACTATCATTTTTTGACTTATGTCATGGTTAATTACATTTATTTTAATATTTTAATTTTTTAATATTGTTGTAGAAATAATAGATTGGAAGGCAATAGCTATTTGGATATAAATTTGATATTTACATTTTTCATGTTTGTCATACCTGATTTTTTTTTTTACATTTGTGCTGTGAAGTGCCAAGCCTTATGAGCTCTACTTTAGTGAATTTTTTATTGAAGCTTGTATACATAAACATTAAGCCATTCTTTTAAAATGGAAACGTTTGAACTCCAAATATCCTCTCCTTGAGGAATTATGGACAGGTCATGTCTTTTCTCTTACCTAATGGTGCGCTTAGCAAATTATTTCACCTCTGAGGAATGGAAGCAATTTACAAAGGAAATTTTATATAGGTACAATTCTAGCAGCTGAGCAGTGCTTGCCAGAAAGATAAAATTCTGTTTCTTTTTCTACAGTTATGATGACCGTTTTCAAATGAAAAGGATACGTATTTTTCCTTCTGTACGGAGTAGATGTCACAGCTTGTGTTAGTATCTTATTGTGGCACAAATTTAAATGCTCGTGTTGATGGAAGTGTAAATATCACATATCACAGTGCTCTGGAGAAAACTAATTTGTGTAGGATTTTTTTTTCAAGACCATATAGAGTCAAAAACCACATTCTTAAGAACAAACTTCTCAACTGAATTGTTCATCTTGATTGAAGACAAGGAGTTCTGCAAAGTGCTTAAAACATAATTTAGCCAGAAATTAGGTAAAGGTGCAAGAGAGTAAAGTGTCTTTATAGCTTTATAATTTTCTAGTGCCAAAGAGTCTTAGATTTTGTTCCCTTTCACCATCTTTTTAATACCTTTTCAATTCTTTTTATACACTTTAATATTTTTCTTTGTGATTTCTTTTCTTGTGTGTGAGCCTAAAAATATATATGATTTTATTACTATATTAATGTTTTTTAAAACTCTAAATGATGACTTAATCCTGTAGTCTTCTGAGTATCCTTAACTGCCTTGGGATTCCTCAGCTGGAGTAGAAATAAAGAAACTCATCCTCTTGTAGGAAGCACATCTGTAAATATCTCACCTTTCTGCATGCAAATACTCTGAATCCACTGAAAGTTTTGCTTATGGAAAACTACGTGATGTTGAGAGTGGAGTAATTAAATTTGCCTTGAGAGAGAGAGAGAGAGAAACCTGGTACAGCACAGTCATTTGGTTCAGTGGTTCATAGTTAATCATTATATTCCTAACAAGTAAAAGAAAACAAATTATAGCAGTTGGAACCCCTTCTGTAGCCAGCGCTCCCTGTTTGCTGTGTAGCATGCGGTTGCCCGTGGTGAATGTAGGAGAGTGCAACATTTTCAAAGAGGCTTTGATTACATCCAACAGTAACTAATTAGACAATAATGCAGAAAACTATTCAAGCTGCTTTCTGCAAGAACCAAGGATGCGTTATGAAACTAATCTTAAAAAATTAATTGCATCTCAGTCTTAATTTAAAAAAAGACGGGTTTTTTTTTCTTTCCTGTTTCTTTTTATTCCAAGTTGGTGCAGGAAAATTGCTATTAATGAAATCTGTTCTCTGAGACTTCAATAGGCTTGTTATTCATTAAAGCCTTGCTATTTCTCTTAAAATGTATTGACCAATGTTCAGGCCAGATACTTAACAGAAAATACACTTTGTAATTTCATCATTTTTTGTTATTGTGCTTTTCTAAGATGCAGAGGTCTATGTACTTTGTAGAAAAACAAATAAAAACTCAAAGCTTACAGTTATATAGTATTAAAAGAAGGGTAAAGGAAGCATTGAGTGTCTTTAGGATGATGAGACATTCATTAAGATTTTTCCGCCTTCCTTTTCCTATTTTCAATCCATCTGAAGTACCATTAAAGCTTTTCAGCCAGCTTCCTGTGAGAAACCCTTTTCTGTGCTGTTTTTCTTCCTCGAGAAAAGGTGGCTGCTCTTGAGTCAGATTGTATGGATTTGGCCTGGGACTTGTATAATATCTGTGCAGAATGCATCGGTTGTTTAGGAGCCTAATTCCCAATATGGCTCCCTTTTGATTAAGAACAAAGCCAGCATTTCACAGCATTATAGGAACACAGAAAAACAAGTTAATGATCTAAACCTTTTAATTCATGGTTGCTTGTCTATTTAAAGTACTTTTGATTCTGTTATAAGCAGACTGGCCCCTTTTTTGTTTAACTCCTTTCTTTGGTTTCTTCACATTTCTTTCTCTGCTGTCCATGAAATTTGTAGCTAGTTTCCCTTTCTAACTGAAGAATGAAAGGTTGTGACTACAGAATGATACAGAAAGTAAGAAAGCGTATCTAAACTGGGCATATATCCAGCCCAGACCTCTTTGAAACAAGCTAAATTTAGTGTTGTTAGGATTTTTTTGTTACGTTTTCCCCTTCCTTCTTTTGAATACCTATATTTTATTTGCTTTTAATTCCTCTTTTTTGAATATAAATTTTGTTACTTCTTCAATTCTTTCTTGATTTTTAAATGTTTTGGGTTGGCTTTACTTTGTATAGATGCTTGTGGTATTTTTCTCCTTTCTTAGTCCAGCAGATTACTATTATGTGTGCCTTTATCCATAAAGACAACAAGAGCGACCTTTTCAGGACTTTCAATTATGAGCACAGAATGTGGTACTTCAGGAAAATAGTTCCCTTCAAGAATATTTTTTTTTAATAGAGAATTTGAATCTAGGATTTGTTTTTTGGACTGAACAGAACTCTCAGTCAAATGACAGCAGCATAAATAATTTCCTTTCCCTGGAGGGGAACCTTAACCCCCATAAATAAGCGTATGTGTATGTGTGTGTATCTGCTTCTGTTGTCTTTATATGTATATATAATTTTTTTACCTGAATTCAAGATGACTCTTTTGGATTTGTTTCTGTTTACAATAGGAGCTCATTATTCCTTTTTATTAGAAACAATAAATGGAGGAAAAAATTCCAGTAATACATTTCATTTCATCTTTATCCTGTCAAGGTAAATTGAACAGCCAAGACACTTACAATAACTTCACAAACAATAATCCTGGGAACCCTCGACTCCTGCCTCTTCCAAGTCTGACTGTGGTGTTGCCTCTTGCTCAGATCAAACAGCCAATGACATTAGGGACCATCACCAAACGCACAGGGTAAGTGTATCCGCATAAACCTTTCTTAACTTGGTTATTTATGATTTACAAAGAAATAATTTGTGTTACTAGTGATACTTAGATTATTCATTCTTTTATTCCAGTATATATGATTTAATGGCAACAGAATAGATAGGAAAAGAGGTGTGGTGGGGGGAACTAGCAAGGAAAATTAGCATCAGATAAGCAAACAAAACCTGAAAAACAGATCTGTCCAAGAATTCAGGAGTGTTTGTTTGGATGGGTTATTTTCTTGCAATCTACTGTATGGGAAGTACTGTACACTGACATCAGGAGAAGTTTCATAGCACAAATTGGTATGATGCATAAGCAGACCTGTATTCAGTCAGAGTAAGTTATAAAGTGGTTTTAACTTAAAGATAGAAAAAATGTGTTTATTTTGATTTCAAAACTTTTCAACCAGAGATGGTTTTTGACAATCACAAATAGAGAGTAAGCCAGAATGAATATAAAGAGGAAACTTAATTCCAATATTTTCTTGATATTATTTTTCCATTTAAGTGACTGTTCTGTACCATGATACTTGTGGATTTTCACTCCAGAGCCAGCAGCACTTTGGTACTCTTCAGTGTGCCATGTGTAAAGCACTTCAAAATATTTGTAAAAAGCTCTACCAAATATATGTACTTTATAATTACTCAGAAGATTGATAGTTTCAACAGTTGATATTTTTGTCTTGCTAATCTCAAATCTTCAGTTTTTGCAATTAATTCATAAAACTAGTAATTGATTTTTTTTTTCTTCTCCCTCTTTTTGGTAGTGTTTAAAACCTTGAACATTTTCTTGTTGAAATTTTGAAGTCTGATTCATTCATTATGTTATAGACTGATGTTTTTGTATTCATAAGAAAAATAGATCAAGTTTGACTTGTTTAGACAAAACAGTTGAGATTGCTACAGATTTATAATTTTTTTCTAGATTTTAGCAAATGGAGTAGGCAGTGTCTTGCTTCATTGGTTTCTTGATTAAACACCAACAGTTAGGTGAATTTTACCTTGTGTTTTCTGACCCAGGAGGTATTTTTCAGGAAGAAACTAGGAGTTATTCCCTCTCTTCCTAATTACACCATATCCTACAATTAAGTGTTTAGGGCACTGTGTAAAATTTATTTGTTATTGTTTGTTTAGCAGTGTAAGTATGCATGATGAGATTCTAAAGCTTACATATGTATGTATATGTATATCTGTATATGTGTTTATCTAACAATTCAGTCCTCCTCTCGCTGCTGTAAACAGGAATTTCACTAGGCTTGTAGAAACAAATTCTGAACTGAGAACATGTAATTGCCTTAAGCGCGGAGACCATCTACCCAAACTTCAGAGATGATTGTAAATGGGACTTAGGAAACAGTAAAGAAACAGGACAAGGGTTATACTGTGGTTTGCTTTTTTCATGCATACATTTCAAGTGCTTATATTTGCAGGTTTTCTCTGCTTACAATTTAATCACAGGCAAGGGAAATGGGGTGTGTTAGTAGTCAGAAGTTGTAGAACAGGTGTGATCTTGGATGAGGACGGGAAGGGAGCTAAGATCAGAAAAAGGTTGATGTGCATGGAAATAAGCAGAAAGATACAGTTGCCCAAAGAGGGAAAGTATCAGAAATATATCTTGAAGGGTAGAGAATGCAACAGTCAGAGAAGGACAGAAATGCAATTCTGAGTTGAGTTGGTAGCTTACTCAAATTGGAGTAGATGATTAGAACTAGAGAGCAAGAGAACACAGGTGAAGAAAATAAAAAGACAGTTGAGGGTCTGCAGGAAGGACGGCAGCATGATAGGAGAAATGGTGAGGAAGATGGTTTAAAAAAAACAAACAACCCGCCAGTGCAGTTTATTACAACAGTAATTAACACTGCTGCCTTTATGAAGACCGTTTCTTTAGTGGAAATACTGTGGTGATACCACAGATTTTCTACAACTATTTTAAATGTAATAAATTGTGTTCCATATTTAACATTTTATTCTTATATATCTTAAATGTATTCAAATGGTTCATAGTTTTCATTAAGTAAACTTTACCCCGCATGAACTGTCCTTGTCCTGTTATTTTGTGTAATTTTTAAATTGCTTAAATTCGAAATATCCAGTGAGGCTTACATAGAAGAACAACAACAACAACAAAACAGTCCTGGGAAATACCCGGCTGTGTAAATAGAGTTTTCATGAATGAGGATCATAATTTTCAGCAAAGCCTGTATGAATGTGTAATGCTAAGCCGATAGCTTCCTTCACTTGTTCTGCATCCAAAATATTTGATGAAAGTACACAAAATTAACATGAAAAGCTGTATTTATAAAGCAGGGATTTAAGAGGAACGCCTAGGATCCAAGAAGCCTGGCATGCCTAAAATGACCAAATTGAGACAGCAGCCTTAACTTAAACCTCCAGGGGGCAAAGCGTGTGTTTAACATATTTAACATCTGCCCTCATATTTCTAGAAACACATAGCAATGTAAGTCTGAACAGTGTAACATTTAGACAGGACAGGGACCATCTGCCTCCCTCGGAGAAGTGTAGGAGGCATGTATTACTGCAAATGGCAAAAGACAGATGTATTTACACCTACATGGTCAGCACCTCTAAGCACTGCTCCAAGGAAACAAGCCGCCTCTTTGGAAGCAGCTGCTTAACCTTGTGATTGTGCAGCAATCAGAAAAGGAGAAGAATTTGCCATCGGTTGGATTTTACAACTGCCATTCAGTGGCACTCAGACCAGACTCCTTTTCTGTTGTTGCTACTTTTAAAGAATTATAACTGTAATCTGTTACAGTACAATTCTGAAAGTAAAAAGCAAGACTAAAAGAGTATTGTATAATTAGCAGTTCTCTAACTGTCCATTGTATTTGCTTTTAGCATTTGAAAGGCTTCTTTAACATTAAAGTTCTTAACCACATTTTACAGTTTTCATAAGCAAAAAGATGCTTTTTGTTCCGCTTATATCTAAGACAACAAAATATTTTTTGTCTAAAAGGATTGATCAGTGCTCTTAAAATTATCTGTCTGAAGCTGAGTTGCAAAGCATGTCACTTTACTTGACAAGCAGAAGAGTAGTAAATTTTTAAAAATTATTCACAGTAGCCCTTTGGGAATGAAAGACCAGGATCTGGAGTTGTGTCATTACTGCACTGTTCATCGCGGGTGCTTTTTCCTCATGTCAGCTTGTGGGTTTCGGAACATTTTTTGATCACTCATTGAACTCTTCATTTTGAATGCAAGTTATATTCTCACTAAGTACCTCAGAGCATTACTTGCTTGCCTGCCCATCACTCTTGTTTCCTTGTTTCTTGCCCTATGTTTCTTCACTGCTTTTTCAAACCTCTCATTGTAATTTCCCCACCTTCGTGAAGCACTTTGCTTTTGTTCCCATATTTTGTCATCTCATTGACTCGCTTTCCTGTAGTTTGTACTGTCAGCACAATCCGAAGAACAGATAGGCTTTCCCAAAGGGGCTCTAATACTAATGAGGAAGGAAGCATCTTATGTTTTAAAGATTAGGGGGATGTAAGAGGGTAAAAGAACTAGTTTTAATAAGTCTTTGTACATCTGTGCCTCAGTTTCCCTCTCAAAATTTTAGCAGTAATGCTGACTTCCTTCTCAACTCTGGTGAAAGGATTAATTCATTGCTCATTTACAAAGAGCTTATAGATTTGAAAGGGAAGAACTGTATCATCCATCTCATGCTTGTCTATAAAAGACAGTGTATTAGAATATGTTAGAAGACAGCTTTGTGCTTTGCAGTAGCTTTTATAACCACTCTTGTGTTTATGGATCAAGTTGTAGTTAGTTTCCAGTTGGAACGAATGTGGGAACTTGGACTGTGATAGGAAGGAGGAGAGAAATAGAAGATAAAATAATTGCTAAAAAAGAAAAACTCTTGTAAAAGTTGGCTTCTCTGATAGCGGCATTTAACTTCTTGAGGAATGGTCATTGTATTTATATCATACTTCATATCCAAATTCATTACAGCTGTAGCAAAACAGCTAATGTAATCTTCATTATTAGTGTCTTGTCAAAACAGACACCTCCCACCCCCAATGCACCTCAGAAGAACAGGAGCAAGTCTTGGTTTTTCCACCTGAAAGACAGTGAGTTTTTAAATGTAAAACTCTATCCATTCTTCACTCCATTCTCCATTTTTTTTGTCCCCCATAAGGAAATGGAAAAGGAGGTAAAGTCTCTGTTGAATCAGGATGAGATTTTATCATTTTAGTGTTTCTCACTGCTTGTATTAAACGTACTGAAAATCACTGATGCCCATTTGATACATTTTGACACAGAAGAGCTTGATTTATCACAGGTTCTATTACTGAGGCAAGCAAAAATAGGAGAGCAAAGTCTTGATGTTGTGATCAAATTACGTAGGTAGCAGTAATGAAAAAAGAGAAAAAAATAAAACTAAAGCTAAATAATTCAGAAAAATAGGTCAATTCACTTGCACGTTGAAGCCGGATATTCTCTTTTAGACACATTTCTCAAACATGTTTGTTATTATCTTAAACTTCTGTGCTAAATTCTGGTAATAAAGCAACTACCGTAATGATTTATAATTGGTAAGAAATACAGCAGTTTGCACTGCAGTAATCACTGCAGTGATTTTCAGATGTCTTTTTTTATGAAAGGATTCTCACTTTAGATCGCAACATGATAGCAGTGAGGGTTAGGGTAAGTGGATATTGCACACTTTATTAGGAGCTTAAATAGTTGCATGTTTTTATTAAGCATGCTAACAAAATTAAAGAATGTAACAGTTTTGAATTTGATAAAACTTGAGATCAGATAACAAATTAAGTAAAAAAAATATATATTCTCGTGGAATTTTGAATCGTATATCATCTTCATTTAATCATTTTCCTTTGTGATTCCCTACTGGCTTGTGGAGAACCTCAGTGAGTTTTTTGCCTTGGCATTGCTGTGTTACTGTCACCGAATATAGCCATCTGGTGCTATCTTTTCAAGGCTGGGTTATCTTGTATATTGTCTTTTTTTTTTTTTTTTTTAATTAGCATACCATCCATATTACATAAAGGAATTAGTAGAAAATAATTGTGTATAAAGATCACAAAAAAAATTGTAATTTTAAAAGAAATTGGATCTACTGAGCGTAAAGAAAATGCTAAGCTTTCTCTCACACTTATGGCTTTTTATTAAGAATACACTTAGTCTTTTGAAATGTAATTGCATGTTCTTGGTGATACAGGAATTTGAATCTATGCCTAAAAAAACCCAAACGCCCTCCTTTTTAGAATGAATCCATCTCAGTCATTTTGCAATTTGAAAGAGAAAATTTGTTAATTTAGAAATATAATCATGTCAACAGATTATGTTGTGCCAAAAAATACTGTTATCTTCTAAAATATTCTAATCTTAAATAAGCGTCGTTTGCCTGCTTTTTGCAGACAGAGAAACTGAGGCAGAGAGAAACAAATTATTTGCCAAATATCCAGGATCATAATTTAGAACTTGTTGGCTGCCAGTCAGATTAGACCGCTAGTTGATGACACTTCAAATTAGTTCTAGGTAGCTTCTAGCTTTTAGATTATATTGACTATGGATTATGCAAAATATTAACAATTTTTCATTTAATATTTACAAGGCTTTGCTAATCTTCTGTTGAACCATTCGGATGGCCTTTGACTCAGGGACTGCATGTATTGACTGTATAAGAGATCCATTCATAAAATTTGGGTCTTATCACTATTCAAGTATGATATATTATGTCTAGAAAAGCAGCCAGTTCCACCCTAAGAGCGCTCTCTCTCCCAGAGTGGGAACCAAATATTTATTTAAATAAAACAATTAAAGGTTAGTCTGTTTACATAGAGTCTGAAAGACTTTTAATTTAGTTTTTGATGTATATTGCTAATAAGGGGAAAAAAAACAGGATTTTTTTTCCTGCAATATGGTATTCTTTACTGGATTTTTAATTCTTCAGATCTAGAAGAATACATGGCTTAATTTTTGTGCCTTCACCTAAATGTTCTTTTAAGAGCATGTCTGTACTGATTGATGTTGTGCTCATGTCAGATTTAGTTCACAGAATTAGTTTTTATCACGCTGGTAGATTCTTAATTGCGTAGGCATATGACTGCGTGCTTTATACGTCTCTCTACAGTAGGCCTTCCCTTTTACTTGCTTGCCTGGAAGTATTTCACTTCTGTTTCAAGTAGCCAGAATTTATCCCTGAGTCAGAGTATAAAAAGAATAATGACACACTGGCATTTACAAAATCAATTATTCAGCAATTTTGTGGATAATGTTGCATCTCAAATGAGAATTAAAGAAGCCTTGAGCATGTGAGTAGCTCTAAATTTCAGATTTTATGCAAGTGTGAATATAGCTGTGGCTTTTTCAAGGGTGATGTAAACAACAAAGGAAAAAATCTATGAAAAATGCACTGAAATTACTGCTGTATGATACCTCTCTAAAAGTTGTACACTGTGCAAAATACTTGAACAAAAAAAATTCATGCCGTGGATAAACTGAGTGGCCCAAAACATTAAGCCTAAATCAGCATTTAACATCAAATGCATTTGAAATAAGTCATGGTTCTCTTTCCCATGTTCCGTGCTAGCTTGTAAGTGGGGGAAAAAGAATTCTATGTCATACAGTTGCTAAAGCTTTTTAATTTAATAGTGTATTTTTATCTTGGAAAAGGCCTGGGGAACTCTCCCTAAAAGACACTGCTTGTGCCTGTAGCCCTTCTTGCTTAGGACTTTTAAAACTCTCACAGTCAGACCTTCAGTGTTTCATGGAAAACACCCACTTATTTGTTGCTGTTGATGGTAATTTACTTTGTGTGTTAATTTTGACTTTAATGTCTGTTTAAGGCTCTTGACTGCTTTTGCCGCAGAATTGTCAGCAGATTGCAGGAAGGAGAAATAAACTGTGTCTAACCTGAAAATATAACGTCAAAACCTGCTTGCGACTGACGCGTTACTTTTGCCACAGCAGTTAGTGCATGAGGAGCCTGCCCTGTAAACGCGTGCTTCTGGGCTGCGCTGCTGCTTTGTCAGTGGGACTGTTCACGTGAGCGGTTGTTACGTCTGTGAGCGTCAGCATGCTTGTGACATTGGAGTTCTACATCTCTTTCAGGGCACCATAAACAGTTATAAAAATTATTTTGTTTACCTTTTGCATATATCTTAATAGCATGATATACAGTGTACTTCTTGATAATTGAGTTTTCATCTAATTTTTTGTGCATTTTTCCCCTTTACGTGAAGACCTTACCTGTTTGGAGCAGGATGTTTTTCTATAAAAGCTCCATGGTGAGTTCCCAGTTCAATCCCAGCATGCCTATAATTCATTTGCAATACTCACTGAAAATAACTGTGTTAAGACTTTTTAATTTTTTTTGTTTGTTTACTGCATGGCTGATCCATAGGTGGAAGCACTGCATAATTTCACTTTTAAACTATGGATGTGTATTCACCATCAAGCATTGTGAAACCAATGTATTCACTTCTTTCTTTCTTTCTTTCTTTCTTTCTTTCTTTCTTTCTTTCTTTCAGAGGGCATATAATTTGCAAGTAAAGAGAAACTGAAAAAATGAAATTATTTCCCAGTAGGCAAAAATGAATGCAATCTTTCCAAACAGGTCTCTCTTTTTTTTATATATAGCTTCCCTTATTGTAGCAGCTGAGCACTAAGTTGCTTACAGACAGAAAACATGATGACCTCTTGATAATAAAGCAGATAGCAATGAATAGACAGTAAAGTAAAATAACCACTACCAAAAAAAAAGGCTTACCATGCTTAAAAAAAAAAAAAAAAAAAAGTTCCTCTAAAATCAGGATATTCTAAATAATAAAATCTGTTGGTTTGAATATGTAAAATTGCGGCCTATCACAAAAATACAGACAGAATAACGACAATCTTACCAAGTTTCTCTGTGTTGGAGCTTGGTTTAATATTCATACAGTGCTACGTAATCTCCTAGTCACCTTTTTATAATAAGGTGATGGTTAGGTGGTTAAAGATTTAGGCAAGAAGAATGTCAGAAGTTTGAAAATTTTAGAACTTTATTAAAAAGTTTTAGATACTTTTAGCTAGGAGTTTGGATGGTTTTAAGTTTAGCTGAGGATCTGTATCAGCTATATCTGTGAATCTGTGTATGTGGTTCCTGGGTCTACTAATAGGAGTTTGTTCCACATATATCACCCCCTTATGTCTATATCAAAATTCTTTCTCCAGCAGAAAGAGCTTCTTAAGAGCTTCATTAAAATACTGAATTCTTAAGAGAATGGAAGAGGATAGTTAATGAAGAATTAAGAGCTATACCAAACACAAGAAAAGCAAAGGCTCTAAATGTAACACTGAAGGAAAGAAGGTGAAATTTCCTTATTCCTAGAGAATCATTATTACATGACTATTACATTAGAATGAACTAATAACACAAAGTTCTGTGAATAAAATACAGTATTTTTTTGTATGTGGTTCCTGACGTAGTCTTCCTAAGAACCACTTGTAAATAAAGTTTACAAGGCACAGAAAGGAAAGTTTGCAATGCGGATTGTCATAGCAAACGCATGTGTCGGTAGCCCCCTTCACAAAGCAGGCTCCCAGCGTTTCAGCAGACACACAGAGACACTTGTCAACCAGAAATGATTTTAGTTTGAAGCAAGATTAAAAGGCCTAGATTAAAGAGAGGAATATATGAAATAGACTCAAAAATCGTTGCCTGTCTTTCCCAAGACTCTTTTGTGGTTTGTTTAGTGCCAGTGCTAGTTCAGAAATATGGTCTCTACTAGCCTACAGAGAAATTGGGATTAAATATACGCTTTGGGCAGGGGAAGAAGTCATGTTGTTTCCATTAAAGTCTTAATGAGACCTAAAATTATGTAAACAAAATGAATGGAGATTTGACAGCTTACTGCCTGTTGAATAAAAAACCCTACATATTTTTTTTCTTATTTTTCTTATTTTTCTTCTTTGTTTTATTCATGATATAGCAACTGGAAACATGTCTTTTTTTCTTGTTTTAGGCACAACAGTAATTTATGTATTTTGAGAAAGTATGCTTTTTTTGGTATTTTATTAATGTAATGACAAATTTCTTGCAATATTTTTCTCCTGATGCTTTTGTTGCCACTTATTTAGGCTACCTTCAAAACCCAAGTATCTTTCCATTTCAGCAGTTTTAGTTATTGATCAGCATAGGTGCTTTTATTTTTATGAATCTGATGTATTTGAAGCCTATTCATTGGTACTATAAAACTGAATAGAAACTGCAGAGAATGCGAGTCATGCTATTTTTATAAATTTGAATTTGTAAACCAGTTCTATCATATCATGTATATGTAATTTATCTATTTGCTTAACTAGAAGATTTTAATCAAGTGTAACAAAGCTTTAAAAAAAAAAAAAGTTGTGACACTTGTTTGACTTTGTGAACTTAAAGACAGATTTAAGAGCAAACAGTATTTTATAAGACACACAGATCTTTGAGGAACACTCCAAAGCTGTACTGTGTAGCTGTCATCATATAGTTGACTATGGTTTTCAAAATATTTTAATAGTATTAATCCTTATTCATTTTCTTCAATAAAGTGAACTAAAAATGTGATAAAATAATTAAAATTAGTATCACTTATTATGATATGTAAAATAACACAATATATTTTCAGAGGTTATGACAGAATTTGTGCCGTTCTTAATCCTTTCTTGTTTCACTGTAAATGTGAAAACACTTGCATGCTACTGCTGAGTCTCTTAATTTTTTTAATATCTGCCAAATTAACTTTTTTTTTGGTTTGTTCCTATCTGTTTTAGGCCATTTCAGTAGAAAATGCTCATCTAATTTTTCTTTGGACATGTATACATCTATATCTTTAAGAATGTTGTCACTAAGTCAGGCTGTGATTCAGGAGTGTGTTAATACGTAGGATAGCACTTTGGCAAGGTCTCTTCCAAATACAGACCCAAGTTTCTTAAGGAAGCCTAAATATTTATTATATAGTTTTTATGTTCCTTGTATAGACAATTACTTTATCTTAAAAAAAAAAAAAAAGTCTGACATGTTGATTTTAGAGTTTTACTAGAAGTTTTGAGACATTGTTCTTTCCTACTGGTAACTTTGTCTTGTGCTTTGAACACTGAACCAGGGATTGAGAACTCTCAAACTCTGTTATCCAAATGTTGCCATTAAATTGTAGTATTTTTATGTGCCTAAGTGTTCCTGCATTTAAAATGGGAATAATATTCTAAAATGAATTTAGAGAGTTTAATGACTAGCAGCAACATGTATTTCCTCAAAGATCTTGGCATTCAACTGGACCTTGGTATTAATTTGACTTTTAATAGGAGTTTTTGTCATTGTCTTCAACTGGGGTAGGTGAACGTCAGCTGTTTGCAACTGCAGTTATGCTTAAATGGTCTTCAGTTCAGGCACAGCTCTCATTAAATATGAGGCAGAACAGGGCCTGTGTCGCTGAAAGGTCTTTTTTATGGCTATTGTACTCCTACAGCTCATCTCTAGGAAGGAGTTGCAGCCACGTCTCTGCGGAAAGCATCGACCCCCTCCTCAATCCCCACCCCTTGTGCTGCGGCCACAGGCTCCGGAGGGATTTATGTGGCAGAGGCAAGAGGGTGTGCATGGTCTCCACTTCTCTCTTCCTCCACGCGCTTTTTTATCCATTCTTCCCACAGCAGAGCTTGCGGTGAAAATCAAACCCCTCAGGATGTATATTCCAGTTCCTTGGGCCCTGCCCATGCCGGGCTTCCAGCAGAGGAGCTGCAGAGCAATGGGAGAACAGCGGAAGTGGCTGGTGGCAGTGGGTTGCCCTTGCCTTTCAGAGATCCGTGAGCCTCCACTTTTATGGGCAAGATTTGTTCAGGTGATAGAGGAAGAAATCCTTTCTGGCCGCCCTGAAGTGAAACAAGCAGAAAAGAATCTCTGCCGTAGGGAGGCTTCTGAAAAATTAGCTGTTTTTTTGGTTTTATTTTTCTTCCCTGCTGCTATAGGTTTCTGCCAAGATACAATTGTGACCAAAATGCTGCTGTGTCTTTTTGCAGTGGTGGTTTAGTTACATAGTTGGGTAGACCCAGACGTGAAAAAGTACACCCTGGCTTTTTATCTTCCCCATGTCTTAAATATAGTGCCATTTTTTCTCAGTGTGGAAGACAGAAAATATAAGGGTGAATATTTTGGTCCCATGTTAACGCAGATTTCCCCATACAGATGCCCTTCTTCCTGCATCATAACCACTTTCAGTAAAAATACGGCCTAATATTCTGAAAGTCAGTATATTGTAAAGAGTCATTTAAATTAACTGTTTTTAGGAGTGAGGCAAAATGTGCCTAATTTCAGTCCTTGGAATAATTTATGAAGTGCTGACAGGCTAAGAGCAAGTAAAGAGCAGAAGTTCACAGTAGAAACAAGTCATTCACCACCTACCTTCATCATTATTGTTTTGTTATCAATTATAAAGCTGAGAGGGTGTTTGCATCTGTATAATAATTAGGATTTATAGTTTCCAAGTTGTTAAAATATCACATTGATGTGAAAATGTATTTTTCTAATGGCATTACTGTTACTGAAAATAACTGGGCTTTTGGGGTCTACTGAAAGAAATTTGATTTGGAATGTATTGATGAAAACTTGAGGATAAAGTAAAATGATGGTAAAATGAAAGATTCCTTAGTTACAAAAGTTTTCAGTATGGACTTGTTGACATCACTACAGTTTTTTCAGAAATATGTCTAAACCAATATGATGCACTAGTACTTGTTCTTTTTTTTAGCAGAACTAAGTTTAACCACATGAGTAATCATGTTTTACAAGGTCTGCTCTTTCTGTCTACAAAACATCATTCTTAAATGGAAAATGTTTTGGCACTGAAACCAACACTTAAATGCATGCCTTGAAAGATGTACGTTTTAAAGACATGGTGTAAATAGAATGTAGCTTAGACCATTTTCTCTAAGGCTGTTTGTGTGTGTATTTTGACAAACGTAGATCTTTGGGACTAAGAGCATGGAGAACCCTGTAAAGATTTCATACCTTATTGTTAGGGGACCAATTTCACTTCTGCTTAAGTGCTTAAAGAAGCTATTGAAGTCAGTTACATCTCTCAGAATTTATTCTAGTTTGTAACTGAGGCCAGAATATGTTCCCAGATGTATTTTTCTCATTTTAAGTTATTTTATTAATCTCACATTGTATTGTATAAATGTTCAGAATATGTGAATCATAGATTATTCTCTTCACAAGTGTCTTATAAGAGAAAATGAATATAGCTGAATCATATCTGTACTTATTGTTTGTATTGATTGAGGGGTAGCATTGTCTTTTTGGATAATATTGTTCTATATTAAATACAATCATTTATTGATTGAAGTATAGATCAGTAAGTAACAGGACTCTAGTGCATACATGTACATTTTCATTTCTGTAGGAATACTGGTCATATATAATGTATGAATATATTTGGAAGGTGAGAACTAAAAATAGTTATTGATACGTTGTTTGTTACAGAACTGGCTAAAAATACTGTTTCTGTGACAGATGAGTATTTCAAAGTGAAATAAATCTATACTGAATTTTTCTGAGCTGCTAAAGTACTTAATATATTAATATCAATTTAAATATTCTAATATAGTTGTGAAGTGCCACTGGAAACAAGGTAATATATTTATAGTTGGCAACTTTTTGGAACACAGATTTTTGACCAAGTAATTTGCAATGGTAGTTGTAACAGTTGGATATTGGGTGCTTTGTGGTGCTTCAATACCAGAGTTACTGACTAAATTATATTTGCTCTTTTGTGGCGTTCTAGTTTCTCATGTATGTACGAGAGCTTCAGGACTGATCTAAATCTGCTAAAATCTGTCTCAGTCTTTCCATTGACTCTGGTCAATGTAATGGAATTTCTTTTGCAAGGCCTTTTTGTAAATGAAACCTGTGACCGCTGGCTTGCTATGTGTGTGATTAATGGCAAGTCGCTTAGTCCTGCTGTGCCTCAGTGGGTCCATCTGTAAAAGCAGCAGAGTAGTGTCTCACGAGGTGTTAGAAGCTCTATAACAATTTCTGTAAAGTCCTTGCAGAAACCTTTCTGCAAATACGGTGTGAATGCAAACAATCAGTCTTTTCTCCCGTTTTCATAAGTGTATGTTACAAAAAGTATTTGCTTTAGGTTGAGTTCAGGTTGAAGGCAATTTTCAGTGTTTCAGGTTGCATGACAGTAATCATGGTGACTGTGTTTTTAATGACGTTCATGTTTTCCCCATGTCATTTACTGTATCTAGGTGTTGGAAAGAAATTAAGTGTTTGAAATCAGTGTCAATTTTGCCATATATTTCAATGAGATCAGGATTGAGCTTTAGAGGACCAAGACATAGGTCTCTGGGCAGCCCAGGTGCAGAAGTTTCAGAGGAGCCTAGCTCATACAATAATTTTTGTTTAACTTGCTTTTCTTATGTTATTTTTACATTAAGTTGATTCATAATTTGTTCTCACTTTAATATCCCTGTAGGTTCATTCAGTTGAGCCACTTAACTGCGTACAAGTAACTTGTAATTAACAAAAAAAAGAGTAGTATGAATTAAGTGCAAATATAATTATGCATAGTGTTTGAATTGCTGACAGCTATTTTTAAATATTTCTCTGCCCCTTCAGTTCATGATAATATATTTGCACACACACGCACACACACATATATGCAAGCGCTCACACACTTATTTGTTAGGATTGAAGAGCATTACTTAAAAACAAATAATATAACATGACAATATAATCACAGGATGATATACTGTGGAACAAGAAATTAATAGACGAAAAAAGCAAAGGAGGGTGAGGTAGCAAGTGAAGCAGTGAAACTGGATAAAGAAGGAGATTAAATAATCAGTTGAAAAAACTGAAATGTGGAGAAGGAGGAATCCTGGGTGAACCTCTCAAACATCTTTTCTACTAAGCAAAGGATGAAATCTTGGTTTAATGAATTGAAAAAATGGACAATGCTCTGAAAATTATTTTGAATTTATATAAAATAGAATATGTCAGAGTTTTATTATCCTTAGATTCCTGTATATAGTTTTGCTTTTGAGTGATTGATTTCACCTATTACAAGCTATTTGAAGCCTTGTTTTTAAGAAAAAGAAGAAGAAAATTAAAGCAACAAATGATGTTTCCATTAAACATAATTATAAACCCCTATACCTGCTACATGCACATTGTGGTGTTTCAGAAGAGAATGTTTGTTAATCTAATTTTATATGATAAAATTACTGATTTGTTTTAACATAACACATGTGTCTATGCTTTGTTTCCATTTCCTTGTATCCTCTGCATGTTGTTTCCTTACCCTTTTGCCCGTGTTGCATATATCTTAGTAGTTTCAGTGACATCAGCACTGTGCCAGGTTATAACTGATCAGCAGTCCATGTTAGATGTATTCGTAGGTATCTTTAAAAATGCAAGAAAATGGCAACCAACTAGAATGACTGACCCAGAATCTGGATTTTCATTCTCAAAGGACTTAAGATGAATACAAATGTCTGTATTCACTTTGTAAGTTGTTTGTATTGAATGCAGATGTTAAATATGGGGTCTTTCAAACAGTCAGAAAAATTCTGCATTATTAGACAGTACTCCTCTTAAAGTTAATGCGTTCAATGGTCAAGGGGAATTTGGGACCTATTATCGAGAAACTCCAAGTGTCTATAAACCCTACTAAATCTTTTGGGAACTAACCCTTCTGAATTAATATCTTAGAATGACTTTTAAGCAAGGGGCATCTTAATTTTTGAGAATTAACTGTCATAATTTTATTTTGTTCTTTCTTGAAGCAAAACCAAGCCAGCTCCACAAATTTCGCCCAGTAAATCTGTGGGAGGAGAGTTCTGTGTCGCTGCAGTCTTTGGATCATCAAGATCCTGGTTTGCAAACAATCCTGGTCTGAAAAGAGAAAAAGGTTTGTATACTACAAAAATAGAATTGGATTTAAATTTAAGTTCTCTATTTTTTGCCTCATTTTGTGGTGATTTGTGAGCAGATGGTGCATATTTATTTTGTTCCTTAAACTCAGCGACAATGGAGATTTTTTGGGAATGTGCAGTTGCGGTGCTTTAGGTTTAAAAAAAAAAAAAAAAAGACAATTTACAAGAAATTTAAATTAGCTGAATGAGCCATTGATCTTTTATGTTACAATGACAGAAAAGAAACTTTCTGGTGGCTCAATGCAAAGATAACATGTGAAATTTCCCAGAAAAAGCAGTGCTGTAAGGGTGAAACACCTTTACTGCAGTGACTGTATAGACATACCTTTAGCAATGTGTAACTACCCAAACACACTTTGAGAAACTCTGTTCTACCTACTTGTACATGTGGTATTTATATTTTTGTAAACAAGGTAAAAATTAATTGTGATTTGTACACTTTTCTCTTTGTCCAGCCCTTCCCTTCTTTTAATTCACATTTTTAATGACAAGCGTATAAAGGCAAGAGACTTAAAAGAATTAGGTATCTACTGTTGCTGTAAATACTTTTTTTGTGATTCTGATCTGCTGTTAATAAGATTTTCTCTTTCTTCTTGCAAATAGATCAATCAAAACAGTTTGTAGTGGAATCATTGTATATTATCAGTTGTTATGGTAGCCTGGTGGAACACGTATTGGAACCACGTCCACTCAGCACTGCTCCCAAGATTAGTGATGACACGCCCTTGGAAATGGCGACGTGCCCAAGAGCCAGCTGGACTTTGGTTAGGTAGCTCATTCCCTTACTTTTTCTTCTCTTTATTCTTGTCCAGAAAACTATCATGAGCTTTTCTTGGAAGGGGAAGAATGAACTGCATCATGATTTTCAGCCGTGTTTTTATGCTCTACAGAGTCCTACGATTTTCCATTGAAAGAGAGGACTCCTCATAGCAAACTTAAGACTAAGTTTTCGTGTAGTTCTGTTAGTGCTTAAGTGTCTAAATGGAGCTAACCATTTAAATACTTTTGTAGACCTGGATCTACATGAACATGTTTTAGATCAGTAGAGAGCCTTATCAACTAATGATTTTAAATGATCAGGTTGTAATTTAGTTCTTTATATAAAGAGAAACAATTATTTTAATAGTGTTAAAATACAGAATTCTGCCACAAGACACACATGAGGCTTCCAAGATAAAGCATTGCATCAGGCAAGTTATCCTGGAAGTAGCTGAAGGTAGCATTTCTCAAGATAGTTGCAGAAATTATTCCTGACATGTGGAGGAAAGTAAACAAAAATTGATGAGAAACTGTTGTCAGTGCTTTTGACATTTTAAAATATTTTTCTATCGATTTTTCTTGGCTCCTATATTCCTTAGTGCTGCTCATTGCTGGACTATATTGATCAATACTTGATTTACCAAGCTATTTAGGAATGGCCCACCCTAATTAAAATTACAACACAGACTTCTAGACCATTATTGTTGAAATGAGTAGGTTGTAGTGGAATTGAAAATTCTAATTGGATCAATAGTCCATAACTTTACACAGCTTTATTTTCACAGTTTATAAATGCTCAATTGACTTTACAGTATCGAAGCAATGCTAGTTAACAGAAGAAAAAGTTCCCTGGGTTCTGTTGTGTCTTAATATTAAATAATGTTAGCATGACATACGATGGTCCTAAACATATTTACTAAGTTAATCTAAACTGCCTTCATCATTTTTTGTGCAATATATACTGCAGTCATCAAAGGAGTTTTGTCTTTTCTTCACAATCTGTGCGAAGTGGTCATGCTGTTCAACTGTCTGTGGTATATTTCAGTGTTTGAACAAGCTAATTTAAATAATTGCAAACATTTTGTGAGCTAGTATAGATAATTACATGTGATGACAGAAACACTGATTTACATTCTTTGCATTAGCCTAAATATTAATAGTCTTGTGTTTTACCTCAGAACTCCTCAGTGGAATGAGCTCCAACCACCATTTAATGCAAACCATCCACTGCTCCTGGCTGCAGATGCAGTACAGTACTACCAGTATCTTCTCGCTGGCTGTAAGTAGCTTAGAACTCTTTGTCTTGTCATATGTACAAATTTTAAGCTAGGAATGTGACTTTCTGAAACAGTTTTTCAACATGCATTATTGGAACGAGACAGCAGCCGTTGTCCAGGAGAATTTCTAAAAATTTGTTATGAATGTGCTAGCAAGGCAGAGTTTTTGTGCAAGACATCAATGAAATGCGACAAAGATTTAGAGACAACTTACCATGAAAGATGCAATAGGTTAATTTTAGAAATGTAGCAGTGTATTGGGATAGGTAAAATATTTCCATGGCTTTCCATTATAAATTTCCACACTGATAAAAAGTAGCCATTTATAATTCAGCTATAAAATTTTGCTACAGGTTAAAATACATCTTAAAAAGCTGAGGTTCAATACAGAATTTTTTTTAATGAAAACATGTGGTTAAGTTTACATGACAAAAGTCCAGAAAAGGATAATAGCTTTTTTCTTTGGATAATTTTATAGGATGTGGAATTTTGGTGATCAGGTTTATCATACAGTTTACTAGCTTTGAATCTTCCATCTTTTAAAATTCTAAACTTTTCTTGATGTTTCTTGGCAACCGAGCCAACTGCAAGTTGTTTTACATGTTAAAAAATGTATGCATCTTTATGCGAAATAAATGCATATGCCATTATACCGATACCATGGACATGTGGAACAATCTATAAGTATGTTCAGAAAGTTTATAATGCATATTAATATTCAGGTTTTTTTAATAATGCACCAAAATACATTGTATTAAAATACAGTAAACTATAGTAAAAGGGACATCTTCTGGACAGTGTAGGGTACCTCCTGAATGCTAACTTATGTTGAGTAAATGCATGTTATATAATATAACTCATCCTTAATTGTGAATGCTTTGTTTTCTTTCCAGCCATGCAATAACCATTATTTACTGGAGAAGGCGAGGAGTTAGGAAAGGGAAGTGGTGTATGTACTGAAAAAGTGGGGAAGCAGTAGGCACATCTACAATGGCAGAAGCTTAGAACTGAGAGCATCTGTGCACCAGGAGTTTGTCAGGAACATACATTTATTTCAATACAAATTCCCCCTCAGAACAGGGATTCATGTAATCAACTATATTCTTAATGGTAGAGTAACAGGTACCGTTTCTTTTTGATCGGAATCAAAGCAGTAAATGAGGCATCATATACCCCAAAAAGCGAGCGTTTGGCAGGCCTTGCAAGTGTGACCCATTACATGCGCTAAAGTCTTCAGGGTTTCTTCACCTCGTTTCTTCTCTTGCTTTTAGCCATTTCCTCTCATGAATTTGATACTTAGTGACAACTGAGTGCATCTGCATTTTCCCACTCCCCTGGAATTCCTGATTGCTGGGCTAGTTTCAGCCAGAATCTCAAGCAGCTGCTTCCCTCCGGAACCTTGGCATCATTTCCAGGGATGTCTGCCCACCTGCTTCATTCTGTGTGCTATCCAGCCGCATCATTTCAGGGAGCCAATGTGTATTGCATTGTGTATGCAGAAACATTTTATATACATACATACATACTTATATACCTTTATGTATATTTATATACACACATGTGCGTGCACACACACACATATATATATATTCTTTTTGTTTTGATCATTCAGAAAGGAGATGGCTATTAATAGTAAATAGCAAGTCTTTTTTGTTTTTATCTAAGGTGTAGTCAAGATCAAAGTGATAAAGTCATGTTAAAGTTTCACAAGGGAACAACTCTTGGCATATGTAAAGGTACTCATGGGAAAACTAGACCCTGTGCTCAGTTGTCAGTGCAGCTAATGCCAGCACGTTCTGTGACTGAGGCATTTGAAATGCAGAAAGTGGACATCTGGGCCAAAAGACAATATGTCTGAATGGGACTGGTAAAAGCAGCATTGGCGCCAGATTAGATCTGTTGCTTTTACCTGTCCATCTGTTGCATGCTCTCAGAGCTGAAAATGTTGTGGAAGCCTACAAGGTTAGACAACCTCTGTAATTTTTTTGGCTGAGAAAATACTCACAAGGCTAAAAATCCACTTACCGTTTATTCCTTACTTTTAACTATATCTGCTATATTGAGTATTTGTTCATATGCATGATTGACATATTTAATTCTGATCATTCAAATATAAGCCACCTGTGAATTTCTTTTTCTGTAATTGTTCACACTTACAAGTAAAAATAGAATTGTGATTATGGGGTCTTCATTTGTTTTATTTCAATATGTGGGTGGAATGACATTGTCCCTGAAAATACTTGGGAGATTGTAATATGAAAACAATGCTGCCATTGGATATGGAGGGAAATGGCTTGTCTTGCCAAAAGGAGTGGGAAAGGAAGAGTGCTAACGCATGATCCACAAAGAAAATAAATATGGTACAGACTGATAGGTGCAATTTTCTATTTGAATGAGAATGTTCTTTCATAAACAGATTTGTTCATTGCAACAACTTTAAAATGTTTTTTTACTTGCAAATATAGTACCATTTAATTACAGTTTCTGGATTATTAGTGTGCAGAAGGACAATGCAAGTTCTAAACTGAGTGTAAGCAGAATTGAAGTGCTGTCTAGATTCTGTGCTTCATTAGTTAGGATAAATTTCACCCTAGTCAAGAAAATAAAATCTTAATTTAGGCTGAGGCTTTCTTTTGCAGTGTTGGAAATCTTTACGTTAAATTCTTGCTGGAGAAATCTAGAGATTTTTTACTAATTGCTGCAGCTTTTTTATAGGTGAAAACTAAAAAAAAAAAAAAAAAGTGTGGTGTATAATGTGATATTTCCTTAACATAGAGAGTAAACAGGTTAATCCAGTATTTTGTAGCCAATTCCTCCCAGTATATTGTCTTTTACTGTGGGTATCATTGGATTATCTAGTTGCAATGATGAAAATAAATGTGTTTTAAATTAGTACTGCTTTCTCAAGTACAGGAAACCTTTTTGCTATCCGAAGAAATAAACTGAAAAATTCATAGTAAGGAACAAATACTAATGAACGCAGAACATAAATACGAGGTCTTTACAAACAATGAGGCTTGATTTACTCTGTTTTATGAACTCAAGGAAGAATCAATTTTAAAGATTTTATTTGAATAAAAAGTACAGGACAAAATAAATTCATTTCTCAAATTCTCCAAGAGTTTGGAAATGTCAGACTTCAGAGATGATTGTTACAGTGTAGGTTGCTAGACTTCATTGAAGACCGTTTTCCTCATAGACGCTAATAACAGTTTTATTAGAAATGTAACTTATTTTATTAAAAAAGATTGTTTTGAAGTATTGCTGCATGGAAAAAGGAAGAAAGGTCACAAGGTAGAAAAAAATAGGAAGGGTGGGTTGACACTGCACAAAACTGTGTTAGCTGTGTCTTTCAGCCAGAAATTTTTGCTACATTCCTGCATTATTTTACTTTCGCATATGAGTTCTGCTTTGAGATGAAGGGTTGTTGCAAGGATGCATGTTGGTTGTATAATATTTATGATACAAGTTTAAAAACAGATTACTGTCTGCAATTGAGTATGTCTAAAGTTAGGTGTCCAAGCCTATACTTAAATTTTCAAGTAAATATTTTGAAGCATTGACTACCATCAGGTCAGCAAATAGAGAGCTGAGCTGTAGGGGATATATCTAGTTTTTATCAAAGCCTTTAATAGGTCCTATTAACTCTAGAGTATTGGTCTGATTTCATAATGTAGCTTAAGGTAACTGCTGCTTTAAGGTCTGCTCATGGTGCTGATAGTTCATTTTTGTATTTGTGTCATTTGTATTATATTGTATTTGTATCATCTTTTGCATATGCATCTGCTGCTGGTGATGGCATTAAATAACTTAGAGTAATGGGATAAAAAAGGCACATTTAATTCATAGAAGCTGCAGCGTTTCAAGAATTCAGGTTTAGCTAGGCATGTTTGCAAGGAAAAGCATCAGCTCTTTCATACCACCGCAGGGGATGGATTTAAGACCCTATTTCATCACTTTTCTGTAATATATATCCTGTTGTCCTGTTTAGTAGTGAAAATACCTGTGTAAGAGAAAGCATTAGGATAAAAGGATACTGTCCATTGTTGTGCAGGTCTGTTGTTCTTCAGGGCTGTCAAGGCTTTTGCTTTGCAGATTTATCTAACCAGACTGTCAAACATATAGTGTCTTCAGGGAGAACAACAATACTGAGTAGTCTTGAAATGCTGGCCAAAACTAACTTAATGCACAAATGCTGGCTGTGTTCGTGAATCCTTGCAGCTCGCCTGTTCAGGACACGTTTCCTTCCCTCTGCCCCATCCCCAAAATCCTCTGCTCTAGTCATAGGTGTCTTTCTCATTCCTGCTGCTTTCAGGTATTTCCCCTGCAGACTGTCAGGAATATAAATACATAAATTCTTGCATATTATTTGCAGTTACTGTAGCACAGAATGCTGTCTGGAGAATTTTTGAAATTTTGTAGTAGTTTGTATGCTTTTTAGTTTCTGTTGAAATTAAAAGTAATGCATTACATAGATACAGTCAGAACTAAAACCCTTCTGAGAACATTAATGTTTATATATATGGATCACACTCATCTCACCAGCTGAAATCAGGGATGGATGCGATTCACTCTGTGTATTTCATTAGCAGCCCAAACACTATGTGTTTCAAATGTTTTTGTACTGAAACTTTTTGAAGAAGGAAAAGTTCATTGATGGCTAAATTCTGGCAAATAATGAATTTGCATTGTTTGAATTCTTGTTAAAAATTTTCATTTGGGTTTTAATTCACTTAAGTGTGAAATGTAGAGAAAAACAGAGTAATAAACACTGAAGACGAAATCTAGAGAGTAGACAGTAAAAGTAGCGTTAACAGAGAAATTTCTATATATCTAATGTTCTTTTAGGTTATGTTTGTTTTCTGGAATTATTTCATCTGAAAATACTCCACGAAGTTTCTGAAAAAACTGAGTCAATTACTCAGAACAAGATTCACACAAAAAGCCCAGAACACCTGTTAGCTCCATCTGAGCATATATTTAATAGGGGAAAAGCTATCTGGCTCTGCTTACCTGTAGTAATGTAATGGGCTGACATTAGCTGAAGCCTGTGGTTTGATGTGCTATCACTTCCGTCAGTAAGTTTAATTGCCAGCAAATGGCTAAATAGGGGTTTCGGGTGAATGTTACATCTGTGTCTGCCACGTTAGTGGTAAAAGGAATTCTGGCGCCATTTCAGGGTCACTATTTGTATCTGTCTATCAGAGTCAGAATACAGCAGTTTCTCTCAGTTTCTGTATAGCATTTCTGCCAATTGTTTGGCTCCATTAAGTGTGCAGGGGAAATAAAAGCCTGAATGACCAAGTCACAAGGGGCTATGGATAGACCCTTTCTTTGTCCACACTCAGAACATTGCATTAGGTCTCATTATCCATTTATAATAAGTGACCTTTGCCCCTGGGGTCACTGAAAAATACTCAGTGTGCTTTTTAGCACAGAGTACCTCTGTCAGCAGCCGGCGAGCACAATGAAGCGTCTGGCAGTCTGCTCGGAGGGCTGTACTTTGCAGGTTTTCATAAATAGGCAGTTTGATGCCAAGACGCAATATCAAAATCTTTAGTCTCTGGAAAGTTTGAAGTAGGCCAGTAAGTTCTTGTGATAAAAAGAGAATGTTTTAAAAATACTACATTTAGTTCTTTATGCACAGTTCAGCTTTTAACTGTATTTTTGAAAGGATTGTAGAGTGATATTCACAGCTAATAAGGAAGTAACTAGGAACCATTGTTTGAAGAAATATTTTGTACAAATGTCCAAGACCTTTATCCCCAGGGTATTTGTAAGTGGATTAGCACAGCTGTTTCATTGCTTTGAGGTCATCTGTGACATCTGCTGCCAAAACCTGGAACAAAGTATGCAGTTCATATCTACCTGAGTGCTTTATCACAGCCTTGTCTGTTGCAGACAAGTGAGAAAGTGGGTAGTGAGAGATCTGGACCTTTCTGCAAGTTCATGCCTTGCAAATGACCTGCATTTTAAACTCCCTAACCTGCTGGCCTACAGGAAGCATCAATATCCTGCTCCTAACTCTTTCAGGCTTTTTGCAGTTGGTCAGAATAAAAATATCAAGTACCAAGAATCTTCTTAGCTTCTGATGGAGCAGGTTTCAAACTTTTTTTTTTTCTTTTTTTTGGAATTCATTCTGCAGAGCCTCAGGTATATTGTAGACTTCATATCTTCCATGTTAGGTGTTTGTCATAGGTGCTAGAGGTTTCTCCCGTATCCTTGTCAGGTTTAACATGCAGTATTTTACCTTTATTTACGTCTATACTCTACTGGTATTCCCTCTTTATTTGTGTGTGTTCTGGACAGCTCCTAAATTCCATGACATTGAAGGAAGGAAGGGTAGTCACATTTTATTGTTCTTCATGTGTTTTCCCTATAATGCAAATAGTATCCTCTGGTATAGTTAGACTGTCGTTCCTAGTAGACCTGACAGTGGGAGGAGAGTTGTGCTAGGCACTGCGTGCCTACATAGGAGGGTTCCTTGTGGCCCATGGAACTTGCAATATAAAGAACTTGACTTCTGATAATTTCCAAGATTGATCATTATTTGTTCTTCAAACACTACTGGCTTCCTACTAATTCTTCCACTTAACTCCTCCTAAGGAATTAAGATGCTTTTAATAGCTTAAACTGTTGAGAGGAGTTGTTAAGGTGTGCTGTATGTGCATGACCATCAGCTGATTGTATTCAGGTTTCTTTCTAATGAATACTTCTATCTCCATCGCTATAACCTGAAGTCTTGCGTATCTGATTGACTTAACCTGTGTTTCCTTTTTCTAACTTCCATACCTTCCATTTTTGTGTATTTGAATTTATGCAGACATGTGCATGCTATATAATTGAATTGTAATGAAAATAGATGATTTTAAATACCAGCAGAAATTTACACCCTCATTTCATACTACTTGTCGTCTGTCTTCTCCTACTTCTCCTCTTTGAATTCACTTTTCCATTACATTGGAGGAATGGACTGTAGTTACTGTCAGATATCTGAAACATCAGCAGTTAACACATGAAAGAAAAAACCCTCTAAATCAGAACAAAAGCAGCCTGAAAAGGGTATTGAATAACATGAGTTATGATTTCTCTCCTCTGGCTGTGGAAAGGGCACCTTCACATTCCAGGCAAGACTTTTGGCTCATCAGGACCAGTTTTATGGAGAGGACCTGCAGTTGTCAGAAGCAGGCCAATGACAAGAATTAATATATTAACTGGTATGCAGTACTCTTTGACAAATTGCTTACTAAATACATCAAAATTGATTGGACATTCTGTGTTTAAATTGACAAATGACTGCATTAGTGGAAGGAGGGAAATCCATTAATTACAGCTGCCCTCAACCATAGGAAATGTAATCATATAAATATAGATTTTGTTAAAAGTCTCTACTTTACTGTAGTGTTGCTGGTAAGTGTACTTGCACCTCTTGGCTATTAAGCCTCCAATAGGAGGTTTTGAAGACCGATCTTAGCGATTGACTTTTAAATAATCAAAGACCATTTCTGTTGTGTTAAAAGGAATGATGCAGTGTTTCTTCATCCCACTATGACCACTTCTGGAAATTGTGTTTTTCTCTCTCAGAAAAATGGGCATGTAGCTGAGGCTTCTGCTGTCTCATTAATTGTTTATTCTAAATGCTATGTAATTCATATTCCACAATTTTCAAATTTAAAAATATAGAATGATCCTTTACTGAACCGGTACTCTCTGTTCTCATTCTTTGTTCCTGCACTGTTCTCCAAGTAAGTAATACTTGCATGGCTGTTATTTTATGTCTGAGTAAGAATTTGCTTTTGAGATAGGCCTGAAGATACCAGTTTTATAGACTTTGTTAAGGGATTCTTGAAAAGATTAAGGCCTGTATTTATAGCTGCCTTTGACTTTTGGCTGTTGCAACAGGTTTCCATTTCTGGACCAACTGCTGTACATATCTTGTGTTTTACTTAAATGGCCTTGATTAGAAGTTAAACTTCCTGACTATTCATTGTCTTCAAAGGGATGGGATTAACCTTTTTCACTGTGTGTTTGGGCTAAATCATAACACAATTTATATAGATAAATCTGAAGACTCTTTGACATCATGTTCGCAGTTCCTGCTCCCTCTACTGAAAGTTATGCACCCTGAGCAAGATTTTTGTCTCTAAGCAGCATTACAGTTCTTTATTGCCTATTTTATATTCCTTATATACATTCCATTGATGGAAATAAAAATTCCATACATACAACTAGTTCATATTATGCAGTAGAAAGCAGTACTGAGAATAAGAGTAGTGTGTGTGTTAAATACTGTGTGAATATGTGCTATGAAGGCAGATACTATTAAAAACAAGCTATGGTGCACATAAACATAGCCAAACTACTGCCATATGAATTGCACCAAGCAGCTGTAGTAAAGGATCTGGTCATGTCTTATAACACCGCAAGGCTTTTTCTGTGAGCAGTAGAGAGCATTATGGTCTGGTAAAAGGGTAATGAACTGGGGCTAAAAATTATATTTAGTGTTCCACTGATTCTCAGCCTTGTGTCTTTTGTTTTTTCTTCTTGCACACTTTTATACACACACACACGCATGCCAAAAGAGAGAGAGAGAGAATAGCATATTGTCTCTATAATGTGAAAGAATATATGTTGTTATGGTACCTACTGTACTATGTGTACATAACTATAGTGTGTGTGTGTAGTATGTTCTGTGGGGCAAGAACTGTGTCTTGTTACGTGCATGTTCAGGGTCTATTACAATGGAGCCTGATTTAAAATAATAAAACTGATCAAAACCAGAGCCTGTTCTGTAACAACAATTATGCTATCGTATCGCTATGAGGTGTTCAAAGCCTTTTTGCTTTGTTTCTGTGACATCTCTCTATGGCTATGGTCAAAAGTGAATTCAACTGGAATAGGTTAAGCAGTTAGTGCTCTCAGCTGTTCATTACTGTGTCTCTGCTGGGGTTTCCTGGTTCTGCAGCAATGCTGGTAGAGCCTACATGTTCCTCATCCACTTCAGAGCAAAGTGGGCCAGTTGCACTTAATCTGCTGCTGGAGGCTTTCTCAACAGAGCTACCTGACCTTCCCCTGGAGTGGGTGCAGCCCACTTGAGTTTATATGAGCTACTGTGCTGTGAAACCAGGAGAGGGGTTGGAACAAGCAATGGCGGGTGGATTAACATTTGAAACTGCCATACTTTTTGTGTACTGATATATGAATGTTGCCTAAACTATTGGCTTTTCAGATGTACCTGTACACTGTAGATAATGGCCTTTCCACAAAATTGTGTCAACTGGATATTATGGGCTTAAAACTGCAGCTGCAGCAATCGCATAGTGTACACAATTCATGAAAAGTCAAGGCAACTGAGGTGGGTGTTGTAGAACTGAGAAAGATCTTCTCCGCGAAGGCAAATGGGAGGAGGCTGTTCCATCTATGCTAAATGAATGTAAAAGCAGCCTTTTGGTTGATCAGGTGCCTGATCACAAGACTTGTTATGTTTGAATGATTCTGCCAGGTTTTTCCCCCAACCCCCTATTCTCAGCAAGAGTATTGCAATAACTCTTTGTTAGCTGTTAGAGCAATATACTTAAAGATGGGAAACTGCATTAGGCTGTTATTTTGCTATTTTGTGTACCTCCTGTACACAGCTGAGATTTCATGTACTTACTTAAGTACATATGCTTAACTTTATTATTCAGATGGGAAAATAATTTCTGGTATTTTCTAGACTCTCAATTTGCCATTATTATTCTTTCTGCTTGAAATTGTCTTCAGCTAGTATATTCTTTTCACGGAATTCTACTTCGTTATTGCAGCATAATAAAAGAATACAGCATGCTTTAAAAAAGAACTTCCTGGATCTGTGCATCAGTAGTTTCAAAGGATTTGTTCAGAGGTAATTTAAAAATACATATCCTTGTAGAACAGTTTATAATTTCTCTGAAATTTTGGACAGGATTTTCTTTATATGGAAAACCTCATTTCAGAATTTCAGAGAATTAATTCTTAAGTGTTCGTCTTAACATAGATATTCTCTCTGAATACTACATAAACAAAATATGATAACTGTAAGAAATATAGGTAAAATCTTTTAGCAGAATTTTGGTAATTTAAAAAAGATTTCATGATTGGAATTTTTTACAATACATTTAAAACTGCAGTGGATCTTAAAAAAAAAATATATATATATATATATATATAATTATAGTTTTAACATTTCCAAATGAAACAGATTCCAAGCACACATTTCCCTTTAATTCTAACATGGCTTGCCTTCAGAGATTGTTTTAGAATTTAATAGTTGTGATAACCCAGTGTTTTCTCGATCAGAGAGAGATTAAAAGAAGCTTTTGCCCACCTTCATAGTACTTTGTTATTGGTTTTGGCTTCTTTCTAGCATTTATCTCTATCACAACATTTATTTTTATAGTCAATTAGAATATAAGCACAATAAGCATGATCATATGTATCTCCTTGTCTGTGTTTCCTAATCAGTGATTGTATAAGTGTTTCAGAGGCAACCCTGGAAGCAAAAAGTTTACCAGTTTTCCCAGAACTAACAAACCCGACCTGTAGTAGTCATCATCAAAGCAAAAAGTTCTGGGTGGGGGAGCAAAGTTTTGGGTTTTCTCTTCAGTTTTTTGGACAGCTATTTCCATTTTCAGTGTTGAATTTTCCCTGTTGTCTTGTTCCTCTGTTGGATTCTTCAGCATTTTGGAACTACTTGTATTTATTTGAGCATCTTATGAACCAAGAAATACTCTCTTTCTAATACTTTGTAGGTACACTTTGACTTTTCCTTTCTTGTCAGATGTGTAGGAATATCATCTGTGTCAGTATTTGCTGTAGTATTTTCACAAATTATTCTGTTCAGCATTTTAAGTTAAAAGAAGCCTAGCTTCCCTTCCCTCCCACTGTTTCAGTGATTTTCTAAAATTTTCTAAAAGAACACTGTATTTTTAGTTTATCTAATTTTTTATTTTATTTTGTATTTTCAAACTGTCGTCAACTGCAAGTTACTGAACAAGTATATTGCATCTATTTTATTGACTATTTGTGTTTTGCTAGCATTAGTCACAAGCAATGAAAACGGAAATTTCATGTCTGCTTCTTACTTTTCATGGCATAACAGTTTGCAAGCTAATCTGGATCACTTTCCCATTGCAAAAAAGATGTTTTTAATGGAAGTTGCAGTTCATGATCTTTTTAAAGGGGAAACTAAGTTTCCCTAAAACTGTAACCTGCCCTTCCTGCTCCCTACAGGAAACAGGATTAAGTGGTAAAGGGAAGCAAATTTAATTTCTGAGTATTAGACTGATTGGGGTAAATAGAAACAGGACAGGTATCATTTCATTAAAGGGCTATATCACTGCATATAAGCAATGTAGTAAATCAGGGAAGGAATATATAATATATTCTTTACCCATAACTTATTTATGTAATAATATAGACAGGGCGGATAAAAATTAACTGTGTAAGGTTCATTGGATGCTGCAAGTGTATGTTAAGTGTTTGAAGCTTATATATACCTGGACATGTACATGGTTTCATCAGATTACTCAGTACTTACCCATCTTAATCCATATTTTATATACTGAATGCTGGAAACAGTACTGAATATAGGAATTAAAATACTTTCAGATGTGTACAAACAACAATAATGAACAAGGGCACATGCTGAAACAGTTCTTTACTATTCTTACATGGTCATCTGGAACTTCTTAGAGAGAGGTCCATCAACACTAAGGGGTCAGTTTTCAAAGCAGTGTACAGGGATTTAGCCGCGCGACTCCTATTGACGTTAATGGGAGTCAAACGGGTAAATCCCCACGCACCGCTTTGAAAATTTACTACTAAGCCTCTTGACTTCTCACTACATACTTTGATTGTAACAGTAATCCATGGTTAACATAATTTTCCCGACAATAATGTCAAACATACTTTTGAAGTCAGTGAATTATAGAAATAGTTACCTCTTCCATAATTCTTTAAAGATGGCCATCAGATGGATTTCACCATAGGTTCTTGCATTTAAAATTTTCTTTAACTCAGGAAAGAATAATATATGTGTTGTCCTTTGGTACAGAACTGATAGTCTGCTCAGTCTGAGTATTCAAAGTGTTACATAGTCTTAAGATACTCCATACTGTAAGTAATGTCATAGATTCCAGCTCTGCCTGGCTTAAATGTTCATTTACTTGAGTAGTTCCCTATGGGAACTTTAGAAAAAGAAGCTAGAGTCAGGCCCAGGGAACATTACCTGTCCTGTAATGGAACCGAGAGGAATAGTGAAGCCTGAATACGCAATCAGCACCTTTCAGGGCAGAACAAGCCAGGCAGTAGGCTATCAGACTAGTGTGAGGCAAAGAGCAAGTAAAACAGTCATCCAACCTTGGGAAGATCTGAGGAGAATTCATATCCTGCTTACAGTACTAACTATTCCTTTAAGATTAAAGGCAGATACAGAGAATGGATTTCTTTATGTCTATAAAGCACCTAATAAACTGTGGTCAATTTACAAATAATGAATGAATAAATCTATAAGTCAATTGGTGTTATGAAATAACTGTTAGGCTGGCTAAACTCCTGGTTTACAGGTTTTTTAGCATAATTTTATGATGTTCATGCATATAAGAATCTCAGAAACAGTCATAACACAGAAAGAAAAATTGACTGGGAAAAACTGAGTGAAAGAGGATGTTTTAATTTGCATGGAATGCCCCTGCAGAAGTTTACAAGCTGAAAAAAAGCATTAAACACAGAACTTTGTTCAGTAACATATAGCCACAACTAAAAATGCATAGAGCACATCACCAGAATGCAGTTTATTTTAAATGTGGCTGTAAGAATTCTGTCTGAAAGGAAAATCTGGTCTTCACTTTATTGTCAAGCTTCAGCAGAATTAGAACCAACAATCATAGCTATGCGCTGTAAGAGAGATTTTAGGAACATGCATGCTGTAAAACTTGATAAGCAGTTGCTGGAGTTCAACTATATGACAAACTTTCTTTGTAGCAAGTCACCTGATAGTGATACTGAACCCAGCCTCTGAGGGAAGTGAGATCACCTCTTTAAGATAGGAAAAAAAAGTTGAACCTGTTGAATTTGACAGAAAGTGGCTGTATACAGACCTAAACCAGAACTGTCACATTCTGCTTATCAAGCATAACATGATGTAACTAATGCACCAGTTGTTCCAAAAGTAGCATGAAGTAAATCATTCAAAATGTGTACTTTAATTTTAAAGGAAGTATTCCTGAAGCATGCTGACAAGCATGTGATTACCTCAGGTCTCTATACCACCTATGATCATTTTAGATATAACTTAAAGACCACAGAAACAGCATCAAAATCAGATGTTAGTGTGTGATTTGTATGAAACCAAGGCATATGTCATGTTTGGGGGGTTTTTTTGGTTTTGTTTTTTTTTTGTTTGTTTGTTTGTTTGTTTTAGTTTCCATACCTGTTTCCCATGGACATCACTAGAGACTGCACGTAAACCAAGGAGAGACTTTGGACTTGATGAATTAGTTGAGGCTACATTGTTTTTGTTCCTACTAGATTTTAGAATCTTATTTCATTTCAGATTATAAATTTTGTGAATCCAGTTGAAGTAAAAGAAAGCTTTCTGGATGTGCCTGCATGTGTGCGTACGGCAGGCTGCACAGAACAAATAGGCTTTAGAGTCTCCAAACGCCTTTGTTAGCTCTTAATTTGGACAAACATGCATCCCTTAAAGAAGAGCACATTGGGAATTTCATATATAACTCAATTAAATTGAATTGTGTAAATCTTGTTTATATAAATGAGAAAATTAAAACCTTTTGGTTCAAAAAGTACAGAAAACTAAGTAAAACTAATGATTTATTGTTCACAAATTAAAAGCAGAAGTGCGCACACAACAATTGAGCTGTAGTCTTTCTTTGTTCCAACGCTCCTATGCTGTTGAAAGATGACAATTTATAATCTTTGAATGAATAAGGATTTGTCTTAGGTCTAGGTATTTGTTGTATAATTGGCCCATCTATGAACAAAAGGACTGTTTGTTAATTCCAATATTTGCCAAGCATGTGTATTTCTCTAGGTTTCGCCCATACATCAAGAATGCCTATGCAAATTATTTCTGAGTTTAATATACATTGTTTGCTTTATTTGTGCACTAAATATCATGGCAGAGTTTCAACAAAAAGGTTTTTTCTTACTTAATTATTAAACTGAGAAATAGGACCTGGAGTTCCAGAGGAATATCAGCTTAGCTGTATTTCAGCCTTTATTTTGTCTGTGAAACTTCTGTCTTCGCAGTCACTTCTGCGTGGTTTTCCTTAGCATTAACAATTGTCATGCAAATGACTAAATTAGTAATTTGTTTTTATTTTTAGATCCTTGCCTTTAATAATCTTTCTTCCATATAGTAGTAAGCCTAATCCTGTAACTGCAAATAAGGAAGGGGGGATTTTTAAATTTACTTTAGATCACGGGTAAGCACCTGCACCTTTTGTTCTGAGCGTCGATAATGAGCTGACCATGTTCAGGTCATGAAGCGACATGAACAACAGTTTTCACTGGGATTCAGATTTTCCTAAGTTAAACCTGGAATGGTTCAGTAGATCTAGCCTGGTTAGAAAGGCAGGAATATATTCCACATTTAGGATTGATGCAGATCACTTTTCCCTTGAAGGGAGGCGGAGCTTAAAGGCCCTACTATTACATTTCAGCAGCTCAAAGATATTTCTGCCCCTTAACAAATATTTGTGGCAAAGCCCTGATTTATCCTTTAGGTAGCACTCCAGTTTTTAAAAAGTCACCTTGAATGCATGCAAACTTGCTTGTATTTGTTTTACATTTATAAGTGGGCTTTAGAAACTCATGTTTTGCTATATTGCACAAATAAAAGTTGCATGTTGTAATTCTCACCTGAGATTTTTCATAAATGCTTATTTTCATTGCACTTTTTCACTCTGCAGGTAATTGTACAAATTTCAGCATGTTTATGTATTCCTAGAAAAAAAACCCTCAGTTGCGTTCTGATATTTGATATATGGTTGTTCCAGATGTTGGAGTTAGAATAGCAATAAATTAAAAATTGGCATAGCTCAGATACAAAGCACTGGATTTATTGTTTTAGGAAAGCACAAATCACCTGCAGTTGCTGGTAAAATATATTTTTGTGCAATAAGGGCATATTCCTTGTCTATGTGTACCACTTGTCACTTCTCTTTCATTGGAAAAAATGGCAAGAGTGCAAGAAAAAACAGTACTAGATACAAAGCTTTTGAAGAATTTGATTATTTTGATTATTTTTTATTGTGCTACATTATAGTGAAATTCTTTGAGAACTCAAAAACTGTTATAGCATAATAGCTACACTAATGTGTAAGAGTCTGTCATGCCTTCCTTTGTGAATTCGGATTTTCAAAGAATTAAGATGGAAGCTAAAAGATTACTTGTGAGCTCAGATTACTGGAAACGTCCCTCTGAGCTTAAATTAGTCTTGTCTTAGAACTGAATAGTTGATAATGCAAGAGGTGCATGACACAGAAATACCGAAAGAATCGGTTTTACATTTTTATGATGTGTTTGTTGCTATAAGTTCAAGGCCATTTTAGCAAAAAATGGCTGTATGTATATCAGTAATAAGCACTACAGCAGTGGCAAGTCTCCAGCGATGATCACTTCTTTTAAAAGGCCGTATCTCAGTGCTGCGTGCTTCCACTAAGTGGAAGCACTGGTGGGAGTTGAGCACGCTCTGCCTGTGGTAAGATTGGGACCATCATTATGGGATCCTGCTATCAAAACCAGACTCTTCTAAGTGCCCGTTCTTGTGATGGGTGTGGTACATAATGCTATTTTATTAAATAGTAAAATAAATTACTGAGGTTTGACCTCAGCTAAGGCTTTATCACTGTTGCCCTGCTGGTGAACTCTAAGACAGAGCTTTTTCATGGATTTCAACATGTCGTCACTTTTTGGTAGAAAGAGTTAATGGTGCATTTTGAAACTGCACTGAAACGTGTATTATTGCAAGTCTTATGCAAAGTTCTGGCTCCTCAGGAAAAGGCAGCACAGCATAGGACCAAAAATGTTCTTAAATTTAACCATTCTTTTCTTTTTCGGTGTAAAGCCATCTTGAATCTCCAATAACATGTCATTCACCTTTCCAGAAGAGTATTTTGCAGTGGAGAAATACGATGACAAAGCAGTGTGGATGCTGTTGTCCGGACCTAGCATTTTTGCTGCTGGTCACTGAATAGCAACATCCGTAATCTTGACAGTGCTCGTAGTTGCCCTTGGGATAGAGGAAAAAAAAATCAGAACAGTCCATAAAGTTCCTGTTGGTTTGAAAGCAAAAACATCTGCTAGAGTCATGAACAGTTTGTTAGCTGAGTTCAGTAACAGGAAAGCCTGCAGTTGATCAGCTGTGCCCTCCAAAACAGGCATTAGTGCAGGCAGTAGAATATATTGTAGGGGTGTTAGGAGATACAGGGAAGATTAGGGCAACAGCAAAATGTGTCAAAATAATGTTTTTGTTTCATCAGTTTCAAATATAAACTTTCATGGTAAGGAAGAAATACAAGTATTATAGTTTCACATTTAAATATTTACAGTGAATCATCAGCTGTTTGTAATCCAGGATGGTATGTATATTTTCTTAATACAAGTTTGATATGGGCTAGACAGAATCATGCATAAGTCATAGAATAAGATCTGTCGCTTTTGTAATGATGTAGATGCTTTCTACACTACCTTGAAAACTGATAAACACACAATGCTTAAATAATGTCTGTAATTGCTTATGTGTGTATGTACACACACATGCAGGCACAAATTGTATTGAGTTCAATGAATATGGCAGATGCATAGCATCTCATGGGGAAAATGTGACACTTTGAAAGAACATATCCTAATATATATAGCACTTTAAATAATTTTTAATAGGTTGGGTCCTGAATTGCAGTTTTCAGAATGAGGACATGCTGCAATATAGAGGTGTTGGAAGTAGCTCCATAGTTGAGGTTGCGTTCAGACACCCTCTTGAAAAAAACAGGATGAAAATCCCTTTATTTCATATAGTATATGAATTTATGAAAAAACTGTGCTGTTTATATTATAGAGGCGCCGTTTTGTATTTATGGCTACAATTGTGTCTGCTTTGCTATTATAAACCCTTATTATTAGGGCTTTATAATATGACTGTAAAAATTTGTAAAAGATGGAAACCTGACACATAAAGGTTAACCCCATAATAATATACTTTTTAAAAATCAGTTTTAAAAAGTTTGATCACTTTTAGATTATGTGACTATAAAAATAGTGGTTATAATTTTAAGATTGTCCGATGTCCTAACACTATAGCATAAAACTCTTCTGTCTTACCAAAGTGACCTTTGTTACACTGGCTTCTTTTGTCTTGCGTTTATGGTGTCTTTTCTTCCCTCAAAATGGGTATGGTGTCTTGGTGTTGAATCCAGGCCTCCCAACAGGCCTGTGACAATAAGCAGGTACAAGAAATTGAAAAATATTCCCTGTCTTATTGTCTTAGGTGCTTACTTGCACTTTGCTTGTTTTAAACTCCTTCAGGTTTCTCAAATGTGAAGTTGTAGTTAGAGCAACAGTAATGCTGCCTAAACTAGCTAGACTGTAAGCTTTACTGGCACATTTAAATGACTCGAGGACCAGGAGCCCTGAAATATTAATAATTACGATAGTGAGTCTAATATTCTCTTTTTTCTGGGTAGCATTTGAACACTCAATTGTGATTTCCCCAAAGTTTTATGTATATTTGCTAATGGTTTTCAAGTGTCTTTGATTCTGTATTATGCACTCTACAATACTGAAAAACTTGCTTTTTTCTGTTGCAGTAAGTCCATACGAAAGGAACGAAAGCAATGAATAGAGTAACAAAATAAACTTGCTTTTGCTCTCTGAATTGAGGTTGTTATTCTGTGCCAGTCTTTTGAAAAAAACAGAGACTTAAGTTTTTATGTGGTTGTAGTAACAGAAGATTTTCATGGTGCTTCTAAGAAAAGTTTTGCTGATGAGCACTGTGGACAGATCTGACGCTGAGAACAAACCTTAAGACTAAGAACTGCTGCACAGAGTCAAACCAAATATTTATCCAGCTTAGGATCTTGTCTCTAGTTTGTTGCTATAAGTAGATGCTCCAGCTTCCAGGAGTTTGCGGATTATGGGCTCTTTGCAGGTTGCATCTGGACTCTTCTGTTTAGAAGCCACTGATAAATTTATCCCTCAGCTTGAAATAATATCTCTTTCTAATTATCAGTGTCAGTTGGAGCTGAAAAAAGTGTTTTTCTCAAAATTATTATGAGATCTTATATAATATTACTCTAATGGTGTACAACGCTTGAATACAGTGTTTCTGGTATTCTACAGTTCAATGAAATCTCCGTTTTTAGCATGTAGCAAATTAAACATCAAACTCTGCTTTGTTATTTATTCTTGATGAATATGTTTTTGTTACTGTAGTAAAAAGGTGACATTAAGATTGTTATCAGGCAGTTCCAGTTGAATTGGAAAAAAAAAATACCAAACCCTAAAAAATACAAGTTGCTTGTGAAGCCAGCTTTAAGTTAATTACATAAATGTCAAAATGAGATCATTCTGTTCATGAAATCTCGGAACTTCTCTGTATTCAAAGTTAGTACATGTACCAGTGCTTCAAGATAGCTTTTGTGAGTGCAGTTTAACATAGTTCTTCTGAACTGGACAATGTGAAAAGTTTGTAGAAAAATCTTATATCATTGTCAGTGGCATTTCTCAGTGTTAAATTCCTTAAGACAGATGGTTGTTGTCTGTATTGGAGTTGTTGGGTATGTTCATTACGCACTTCAGGTTAATAGAAGAAGAGCAAGTTGTGTTATCGTAGTGTCTGTATACAAATTCAGATTTTAAGAAGAAAAGTCATTTTCACTTTTGTTGTCAGTATTTAAACTCTTTCTGCGCTCCAGCATATTGTCACAGATTTATGAAAATACATATTGTGCTGTACTAGTAACTTACTGAAAAAGCTTATTTTAAAAACATTTAACAATAAATTTGATTTTTCAATTTTGTTTTGTCTTTTCCTCCCCTGCTCCTGCCCCTTTTTTCTTCACAGTGGTCCCACCAGGGAGTCCCGGACCTATTACTCGACATGAATCATATGACAGCTTAGCATCTGACCACAGCGGTCAAGAGGATGAAGAGTGGCTTTCCCAGGTTTGTTTTTTGGGCAGTTCCAGTTCAGGAGTGAAACAATAATAATATCCATTAGAAGAAAAATTCAGAACTTTATTCAAAGTAGAATAGCTCATTTTACCTTTCTAGTGACTTTCCAGTATAGCGGGCAACCTCAGAAAAAAAGAAGGTAAACCTACACTATGGCGATTGGTATATTACTAGTTCTAGGTAGCTATAAAAAGTCAAAGGAACTTCAGATTACTCAAACTTTGTCACATCTATCATTCACTACAAGAGTAAATATATTTATAGGAAAAACTCTCCAATGACGTTACTCAGAATACAGAGAATTCAGAGAATGCTTCAGGAATGTTTAATTTTTGCTAGGTGAAAAGGGTGATATCTCTTTTGAGCATGAAGATGCTAGCATTCTCTAAGCAAGCCACTTTAGATGAGGCCTAAAGAGCAAGCATGTTTTTCAAAATTAAAGTGTTATCAACAGTAACAGCATGCAGTGAAAAAACACTGCCCTTCGCTTCAACTTTTCAATTAGAACAGTGGGTAATGTGTGCTGTCAGTGTGAAGTAGATACAATATGTTTGTCCTGCACACAACAGGAGAGTGAATAGGAACATCTGGCCGTAGCCTCAGTAAAATTTCAAAGGCATCTGTTTACCTCTCGGCTCTGTGACACTGATGGTTTCAAGCTTAAAATATACAGATTACTTTATCTGTGGCCTAATTTACACTGCTGCGTAAAAGCTACTTGACTCAGAAATGTCTACAGTCAAACTGAGTTACACCAAGATAAATGTAAAGATGGAAATAGTGCTAAATAGGCTGTGTTTGTCATCTTATGTTAGCAGAGAACTATCTTAGAACATTATCTAGTGTTTAAAATTTCTTCTTAAAGAGTTAAGAATCACTAGTACTACAGAAATGTAAGAGTAAAGAAAACTAAGATACACATCTATATATCATAAATTACAGGAAGGTATTTTCATGAAATTCCTTACTAGATTGCATTCTTGTTGTGAAGCTGTTTACTGTTTTAACAGAAATTGATAGGAATTTAGTAGTCTATTTTGTCATCCTAAAACTGTGAGTTCACAAAAGCTTAATATTATCGTTTCATATTGGCAGTTTCAGATAAAAATCTCACGTGTGTTGTTTCACACTGCAAGCAAACACCTTCGCCTCTGTTTTAATTGTCAGAATTTCAGTTAAATGAATATATATATTTATGATTTAGCTGCCATTCTAAATTACATGTTGCATATATATGTTTATATTACATACATGTATAGTGAATATGACCTGAGCTATTCAGTGTCTTATATTGCACTCCCCATTGCTCTCTGTTACAAATTATGTTGCTTTTCAGCAAGATGGTTTCTGCCAGCAGTATCCTCACATATGCCAGTAATGATTATGAGCTTTGATTTGAAATACAGTTCACAGTGCATACATGTGAAGCAGTGCTGTTTAATGTGTGAACTCTTAGAAAGCCACAGTAACAAAACTGTAACAGCTTGCTTTTAAAAAGTGCATTCCTTAGCCTGGTCAGGATTAAAGTTATTGACAAGCATATTTGGTGGAGGTGGACTTTCAGTTGCTTTGTCTAATCCATGCAGCTTCGAACAGAAATCTGTTCCTCCATTTCTTGCGGCCGCAATGCTAGCTTGTTAACTTTTGAGTTGCAGCATGTATTTCTTAACGGCAAGGGAGAGTAATGAACAGAATCAAGTGAAATGATAGCCTTGACTGAATTACAGTCTTCGGAACAATTTAAGAGCTGGAGTGTAGTGTCCTGAAATGGTGATTCAAGGGTTTTCAAGGCTCTGCAAAAAGCTCTTGGCTTTGGCTAGAGCAGACCCTCCCTTAGCAAAGATGTTCTGAGTTTTCCCTTCTTCAGTTTTCTACCAAACTGATAGCACAAAAACCTCTTTTTGCTTAATAGCAATAGGATTTTGGGAAGTTCAGTGTGTTGAAGGAACTAGTCAATTATTAAGCTGCAATTTTGTGTTAAGCATTTCCCAATATTCTCACAGGTTGAAATAGTGACTCACACTGGGCCTCATAGACGCCTGTGGATGGGCCCACAGTTTCAGTTCAAAACAATTCATCCGTCTGGCCAAACAACAGTCATTTCATCGAGTTCTTCAGTGCTGCAGTCACATGGTCCAAGTGACACACCACAGCCTCTTCTGGACTTTGATACAGATGATCTTGATCTCAACAGTCTCAGGTAGAAATAAAATTAATTTCCAAGCTGTTTCACATTTCTTGTGTGAATAACTTGCTTTATGCTTAAATGAGCCCATCTGTGTAGAATGTGTAATAGTTTTCATTGAGATTGTCCAGATGAAAGAGAAGAGCAATGACTCAATAACGATAAAAATTCATCCAGGCCAAACGGCTTAGATTCCTTCCTGTTATTGCTTCTTGCCTAAATGACAATGGAAGGAAGTACACAGTCCAGTTGCCTTGGTCTGTTGCATTCAGTCGATTAAAATTTCAGCGTCTCCTTGGCTTTCACAGTTTCTGCATTGCTTATCAAATTCGTTTGCTTGGATATGAGCAGGAGCTTTAGGCCTTAGATTTATATGCTGACTGTAAAGCAGTCAGTGTGTTGGAAGAATAAGTGAACTTATGGAATGGTGTTTCCCTCCCCTTTGCTTCCTTCTCTTCTTTTCTTT
>NW_020449686.1:209479-216077 GCF_003343035.1 Apteryx rowi | reverse complement strand
CAGTCTTTGGATATTGGCTGATCTGGAAATGGGGTCTGAGGGGGTGGAGGAAAATACATGTGGATTGATACTGATTGATAGCTAGTGATTTTGTAGAACTGCTTTATGCCCCATATGTTCCTGCGTCCTGTCTAGTAACTCTGGGGATTTAACAAGTTTCCGTGCTTCTGACTCTGCAGGTGATTTGAAGTCCAGAGTCCTTTAGTGGCAGTGGTTCAGGATTCTATTTCAAACTGTTATGAGTAAACAACAGAAATGCATAATATGACCAGTCCCATTAAAATTGGGCAGATCGTCTTTGGACTGAAAAATGTATGTTTTTGAAATGTGCAATTTCTCCCTGCATAAAATTGCACCCAAAAGTAAGGATATAAATACACAGCACCTTCTAAAGTGATGTGAAGTATGTTAGTAAGTTAAATTTTTTGTATTGTATATATGTACACGTATACAGAAAGAGAGCAGAAATTTGAAAAATACATAGAGATATATATTGCAAAAGGTACAGAGAGTTAAAATAGTATCTTTTCTCCTAAACCAGCAAAGAAAGTGTTGCTGTTCAGGAGGACAAAAGAGGAATTTTAAACAATTTGAGTAGGGTGGGTTTTTTCCTTTTTCCTTTGAGGCTTTCTAAGAGCCCTCATCTGAGACACAATTTGGGGATGCTCACTTTGTGTATAGTCTTTATCTGTCTGTGGCTGGATTATCTGTATCTTGTTTTCACAAAGCAGAGGAAAATAAAAGTTTTCAACAGTTGGTTGATTTTAAAATAAATAGTGGCTTAATTGGTTGGCTCAGTCAGGTTTGTGATTTAATAAAAGCCCTTATGAGCAATGATTTTGATGCATGTGGCAACTGTGAATTATCTTTCAGGATTCAGCCAGTTCGCTCTGAACCTGTTAGCATGCCAGGATCATCACGTCCAGTTTCTGATCGCAGAGGAGTTTCAACAGTGATTGATGCTACCTCAGGTAGAAATATGTTGATTTTATGTTTTCTTTGATATTCATGGCATTCATCAACCTTGGTTTGTTTTTGGTTTTTTTTTCCTCCTGATAACATGTTTACTAACCAATGCCATATAATTAAAAGGATATCAGGATTTTCAGCTGTACTGTAGGGTAAGTGCCATCTTACATAAACACATACTGAAGGCTACCATGATAATGACTTTTTTCCTCTTACCACTCAATTCTGAAGTCACAGCATTGTCATAAGATATAAATGTGATATTTGCATTCAGTTTAACATGAACTTCAGAATGCTAGAAATGCCTAAACTAACAAGCAGAACATGTGCAAATGCTAACGCTGAAATGCTTATTAATGATTGCCTAAAGCATAGAATATTACAATTCCATCTCATTTATAAAATACCTTTCATTCAAATGTAATCATAAATGTAGTATTGATTTCTGTGAACATTCAAGTCAACAGAGTAGTTCAATGTTTCTGTAACAGGCACATTTTCACTATTCTTCTCTAAAAGTGTGTAAATTTAATACCACAGTGGTTATATTAATATCAACATAGTAATATATGTTCTATAAAGTTTTCTTCTTTTTCTCATACTGCTGGGTTATAGTCTGTATAAAGAAACACAGACAGCAGTGCTTTATATTCTAGTACAGCTGTGTAGCATCTGAAGGTTCCACCCAGCAGGATTTTGTCAAATCAAATCTCTCACAAGTAGAATATTAAACACACAGCATTAGTCAAACAGTCAAGTCGGAGAGGATTTTAATCTTTAGCGATTTGAAAATCCCTGGAGACTGCTGATTGGATTGAGGTTAAACTGTGAAAGGAAACTGTAACACATACAGAAACTGATTTCTGAAGGTTGTTTTAAAGAGAGCTGAAATAAAAGCTCCTGTTCCAGGCTCTGTTTTCTATGGATATATATTCGGAGTCCAAGATACTGCATTGTTTTCCAGATTAATTTCTTTTTTACAGGGTATTACAGTGTGGATATATATATATGTGTGTGTGTGTGTGTGTGTATATATATATATATATGTTAGATTTTTAGATTGGTGTCTGTAACTGAGTTCAATAATAACTACGTTTACTTTTGCTATTGAGGATTGTTGTTATAAATTCCACTTTCAAATATTTAGAACTTGTTAAGGTAACAGAGGTTGAGCTTAGACAAACATCTGACACTGCTTGCTTAAAGGGAATTTTATTTGTTTTAGGATGTGTCAAAGTAATTTTGAAAATAATTGTTCGATACATAAGAAAACACAAATGCATCAGTTACGATTTTTTTGGACTAGTTCATTTATGCCCATTACTTCTAAAAAGTTACAAGCTTGAATCAGAGGAGTGCTTCTGTCTGTGTGTCTGAAGTGTGAAATTCAGTGATTAATGGCATAATTCTTCTCTACGAATGTGGCTGTGCTGATACAGATAGACACATCTGTGTTACCAGGTATTCTTTTCTCATTTTTTCCTCTTGTGTATGAATGGAGCAGTGCAGTAACCTATAACATGGATACATTCTAATTCTGAAATATAACCACAAAGCATTCTATAAATGCACTGTTTTGTCTACGCTAGAAACAATGACCCATGTAGGACTATACCTCTTCTACGCTAAACAATCTTTCCTATAGTGTGGATGGGCCCTTAATGTAAAATGGCTCATGTGAATGTGATGAAGCTGTATGGGTAATGCCTTTAACATGTGTGTCCATATTAAAATTGCCAAAGTCAATTGTATACATTGTTATGACACTAAAAATATATTTACTGTACAGCAGTGACTCAGTTTTGTTATAACACCTCATAAGTTTCTTATAAACAATATACGGATTTTGTTAGAGACATGCTGATAGCAATATTTTATTTAACTTCACTGCCAGACTATTTGGATTTGAATTGATTTTTGATTCAGGGACTTTAACATCTATTTACAGTTTTTTGTATTGCCTGATTCCCAGTCCTTTCCCATGCAGAAACTATTGCTCCATATTAAGGGTAGATGTGCCAGATTATGTGTGATGGTACAGGGATGTGAACTCTGCTATAGAGTAAAGGAGATGCAAGAAAAAGTATGTACAGTTTCCTGAGATCTCATGCTATTCTTCTAACAGAGTCCAGCAAAGGAAGAGTATTTTATGCTTACTTTCTTTTTTTTCCACCACTGAGGTTTTTTTTAGATAATTATTAGTTGTAGAGAAAGTTGCATTAAGCTCAGCTCTGAATGTAAAGATTTTTATTTTAAATACTGTTCATGTATGATATTATGTTTTTTGTATTGCAGTCCACTACTGTAAATATTCTCATTTCCTGCTGTTACCAAAGCATAACCTAAATGGCTTACATTCCTTATGAAAAACAAATTTATTGGAAAATACGTTTTTAGGTTTGAGAGATTTTTTTAAGTAGGTCATAAATTTTTACTGCCTAAGCTGAACCAGGAAGTGATTCTTCAGCTATGACCCATGCATTTGAATCTGTTACACTTTATGAAGATGCTTATCTGGCTGCTTGATTGCCTGTTGCTTAGAGATGCAACCAGTGTGGCGCCTATTCTTATCTAACTCCATCGCTTGTTCTTCCCATCAAAAGATTTCGAGTATGTGTTTGTCATCTAAAATTACTCTTGCAGCATACTTTAGCTTCCTTCCCTCTTCCCTGTTGGTGACAACTCTGTCTTTGCATTTAATAAGACATTCGTGTAGTTTTTTTATCGTGATTTAAAAATTACATCTGTGTCTGTAAAACTATCGTATACTCATGATGATAATCTCTCACAAGATCATTTGTAAAAATCTTAATTTAAATATTGCAAGCCTCTAATACTCCTATAAATCATGAAAATCTGCAGTGGCATTTTCAAGATGGATGGCAATATCTTTAAAACCGATAGATGTAAATGCTACCAGAAGTAACACGATTATTGGAGACTTATTTCTCAGTAACAGACTGGAGAGCAAATGATACAAATATTGGTACAACATACATACTTGCATGTAATGGATAACACTTCCTCCAAAAATAATTATACTATTTTAAACTTGGTTTTTGTTTCTAGTGGATATTCTAAAGATCCTGTAGCAGAAAATAACATATGACTGAGTGATCATGAGTTGTTCCAGTGTAAATGTGTAAAAAAGTGTCTGAAGCAAAACATAAGTATTTGAATGGCAAATTCTGATAAATGAAGGTTACCGTGCAGTGAATTCAATTGAATTTAGGAACAGTGGGACTTGAATGCTGAGAAGACGGATTTTTTTCTCAAGTTGAAAGTGCAAAATCTAGGTAGATCTTTTAATAGTATCTTTCTATGGCAACCCTTGACCTTTGTCATGCCTTGCAGATGTATTTTAACAAGTTTATGATATGGAGCTGTAGTTTCCTATTGGTGCAGGGAATTGCATTTGGTGATTCCAAAAGCCCTTCTGGTCATATGACTCTGTGAGATTTAGGAAGTTAAACTAGAAAAGAAAAACCCAACAATAATAAGGGTAAAATCATAGCCTATTTTTAAATAAAATAAATGTAAGTAGATAGAATTTTAATTACTGGACTTTTTTGGCATTAAAATTCAAGATAACTTGCATGAAAAAGTTGTTTGCTCACGTACTGTTTAAATCCTTTCCTTTTCTGGAAAAGATTGCTTGGATAAATGTGAAAAAACATATTTCAATTCGATTGTTTCAAATTGATTTTTTTTTAAAGTCTTAATTTCAAGAGCTCTTAGGAATAGAAAATAGTCTTATCTGTGTTTTTTTTAATTGAATCTTTAAGAAAATTTTGCAAAAATGTTAGTTACCTAGAGCTACTGGATATTTGCCCCGTAATGCACACATTTTAGTCATATGCATCACAGAGAGAATATACCCTCAAGGATTAAATGCATTGTAATTCCAGATGCTATTCCAGATTGGCAATTAGAAATGTTAAAGGGACAACACTGAGTATCAAAGCTTTGTAACGTAGGAAGCTGTTAATATTCCTCAGAAGAAATACTGTTATGCACACCGTGCGTGGCAACCAGGCACACATGATCGTGTCTGTCTGTGTGTCCCTCCTTTCCAAATAACTGCTGAGGCTCTTGGCTGGTTGCATGGGAGTTTAACAAAGGTGGGGTGGGGGTACAGAGATCTCGGACCTAAATTTTGTGGCTGTAGACAGCAGGCCAGATGGGAGAGGCTCTAAGCAAGTTAGGTTACTTTTGAGTCCTTATTAGACACCAGAAACAGAGGAGAAACCTTGTAAGTGCCCGATCTACAGGGGATGCTTCAGCTGAAGGTCACACTCTTTAAACAGCCAAACCAACCAACTCTTAGACAGAAATCTGTAACCAAAGAAAATATTTATTGCAGAATGACCTAGCTCTGTTTCAGAAGACCACTCTATAGGCACGACTTGAAAACTTCACATTATCTTGATGCTATTCCTTTCTTAGGTGCAGCTAGCATTCTGGGCCATTTTCAGCTAGCTGAGGATATCTACAGAATTATGAAGACTAATCTAGCAAATATAAGCATGGGCTAGACTTGTAATTAAATATTTCCAGTGATAAACTAGGCACCTTTCTGAAGATAAATTGTATTCTGTAACCCGTAAATGAATACCACATACCTTACTACATACATACCTGAAAAATCAGAAGTATTAGAACTCTGCTAATGCTAAATAATGCAGAAAATAAAGCGCTATAGGAAGGCTAGAATATCTGTGTTGAGCAACAGATCTGAACTTTCAGAAACAGAAAACCTTTAGAGAAATGGTTTTTGCAGCAACTCCTGATTTGCCTTAAATTTGATAGCACAGCTGCATTAACTCTTTAAGGGCAAGAATTTTCCTTAAACTGTAACAAATGTGTGGAAGGGCTCAGGTACTCAGGTATGCTCAACCATACCTGTTAATGCAATCCTGCTCAATTAAAAGTGCATGTACATCAGTATGTGTGTAGAGCCCCCCTTTTCCCCCCTCATACGAAGATGTTTGTTTTTTACACTTATCCATCAATCGTGTAATGAGTTTTTTGCATTGTCATCTGAGTAAGAAAATGTTGACAAAAGAAAAGTTGTCTGATCTCTTTATCTGCATCAACTCTTTTCTTTCCTCCTCAGAGGGTGTCTCTGTTTCTTTCTTGGGAAAAGCATACAATTTAATTGAAGTGAAAAAGCTTTTAAGGAACAAAAAGAATGAATAGAATTAAACGGTAGGAGAAAAAGATACTGATAATAGACATTTTTCCTTTGCTTGGTTATGTGTGGTGCGGGGGGAACCTTTGTGTTCTTTTCTAAAACCTGGCGTGTGCTGTGCAGCAGAGATGCTGTGCTTAAGCAGCATACAGCGCTTAAATGAAGGTTGTTTATGACTGTTGGATGAAACTCTATGAACTGACAATACTAACCTCTCTTCTGATTACTTCAATCAATGCCCACTTAAAATTGGCTTGTAATTTAGTACTTCTCTTTCTTTTGTGTGCAACTGAGTAGCCATGGGCAGATAGCTTGATGCCTGCAGAGAGTTTAATGAACAGAAGAATTGACCTGGGTTTTGGGTTTCATGGGGTGGGGGTTGCCTGCCCCTTCCCTTCCCTTCCCTTCCCTTCCCTTCCCTTCCCTTCCCTTCCCTTC